>NC_079193.1:193980056-194280056 GCF_029499605.1 Hyla sarda | reverse complement strand
AATATAATTATAATTATCGCATGTGATGTGAATGTAACACCACAAGCGACTCAAGAAATCGCACCGCTAAATCGCCGGTGCGGCATTCAACAACACAAGTTGGATATTATTTCAAAAAATATATATGATATAAAGAGTCATGTCAATTGATTCAAGAGATAGAAAAATTATTATTTAATTGTATATCGCTACCTTTTAAAAAAATAAAATAGTAAAAAAATAAATGACAGTGCGATAAACCAAACCGCAACTGATCAAAAAGGAAATGTATGAACACTACTTAGTGAATAAAATGAACTCAATTAACTAATGCGGTATTGAATACAGCAACCGGCGAAAACGCAGGGTGTGAATATTCGTACAAAAATCCAGATTAACAAACAATAAATAAATTAAAAATACAAAGATGTTTATATGTAAAAAGGAAGGAAAATAAACAAAACTTAGATAATAAAACATAAGGAATAAATAAATACACCGTGGGGCGCTCCAGGGTGAACAGTACAGAGGGAACAAAGAAAAAATCAAGGTATAATATATTCGAAATTAATCCATATGGAAAGATGGGAAATTTTTAAATCCCAAATTATCAAATTATTTAACTGTATCGATACATTCATTAAAACCTTGAGGGTGCAAAGTATGTAATTTGTGAATCCAAAAGGATTCGCGATTGTTCAGTCTTTGTATTCTATTAGGTAAATGAATGGGGATAGTTTCTAAAATAATGAATTTTAAAGTTTCAGTGTTTTTTTGATGATAAAGAGTAAAGTGACGGGAAAGACTATGCAACAAAAAAACATGTTTTATGTTCCATCTGTGTTTGTTCATCCTGGAGCGCACCGTTTGTGTGGTACGGCCAACGTATTGGCGATCGCAACCACAAGTTAATAAATAGATAGCAAAAGTGGTGTCGCAATTTAGTGAATCCTTAATTTTAAATGTTTGTTGTGTAAAAAAGGAGGAAAAAGTATCAGTTTGGATAATCCATTCACAACAGAGGCAGCGACTTTTTTTTACAAGATAAACAATATGGTTTAATAGAACAGGAATTCTGTGGTGTACGATATTCGGAAAATCTGCTGGGGGCTAATAAATTGCTGAGATTTTTGGAACGTCTGTAGGTGACATTAGGGACTGGGGGAATTAATTGGTTTAGAATTTTATCATTTTGAATAATGGGCCAATTTTTAGTTAATATTTTTCTAATATTAGATGCCTCAATATTGAAATTCGTAACAAAATGGTATCTAAAGGGGTTATGAAGCTGATTAGAACTGGATTTTTTAGAAATAGATGTAACCAAATCAGATTGTTTTTTATCTTTCACCTTCATATATGCCTTAGTAAGAAGCGATTTAGGATAGCCCTTTTGTATAAAGCGTTGTTTTAAAACCTCAGCTTGAGAGATAAAATCTGAATCAGAGGTACAATTTCTACGAATTCGTAAATATTGGCCGAATGGCACCCCTCTTAGCCAGCTTGGATAATGTGCACTGTCGAACTGTAAAAAACTGTTAATATCGACAGATTTGAAAAAAGTCTTCGTAGAAATAGTGCCATCGACTGTTTTATGGATGTCAAGGTCTAAAAATTGGATGGAATTTTCTGCATAATGCATGGTAAATTTTATACCCCATGTGTTAGTGTTCAACTCTTGTACAAAGAGGTCAGCTTCATGTTTGGTACCTAACCAGATCAAAAAAAGGTCTTAAAATACAGGGACTGTGCCATGACAAGGGACTCGAATCGCCCCATAAACAAATTAGCGTAACTAGGGGCGAATCGAGTCCCCATGGCACAGCCCCTATTCTGCCGATAAATAGTATGATTGAATTCAAAAACATTGTTGAGAAGGATAAATCTAATAGACTCCAGTAAAAATTCTGACTGACTGGGGTTAAGTGAAGGGTCCTCTTGTAAAAAATGTTTAATTGCAGGAACACCTAAATCAGTGGAGATGTTAGAATAAAGGGAGCACACATCCAGGGTAAGAAAACTGTAATAAGGGGGTAGGGATAGAGCATGTAATTCAGAAATAAGTTGGGCTGAATCTCTCAGATAAGATGGTAATTGTAAAACAAAGGGTTGAAGAAATAGATCTATAAAGTGAGAAAGGTTTGCAGTAATCGAACCAATACCTGAAATAATAGGTCTACCAGGGGGATTGGTTAAACATTTATGTAATTTGGGTAGATAATAAAAAATAGGTAAATTATAATTTTTAATATTGAGAAATGTGTGCTCCCTTTTATCCAACAATTGTTTTTCTGTAGCTCCACCTATAAGCAAACAATACTGTGAAAAAATATGAGGGGAAGGGTCATAAGAAAGCGGAATATAATATTCAAGGTCTGATAAAATTCTAAGGGCTTCATTTTTATAATCAGCCCTATTCAAAACAGCAACCCCCCCACCTTTATCTGCAGGGCGAACAATAATAGATTTATTGTTCTGTATGGATTTAATTGCAATTCTCTCAGCAGAAGTTAGATTATCATTTTCCTTAAAAATAACAGATTTATCACATAAATTTGAAAAATCCTGCATGACCATATGATAAAAAGTCTCAAGATGGCTGCCACGATTGTGTAGAGGGTAAAACGAAGATTTGGGTTTTACTGGTACATGACGAGCTGGAGTCATGTCAACTAATGTGGTAACAGAAGTTGAAGTGTTATCAATATTAGAATTACAAACTCCCAAATTCGAAATTTGGGGGGTATTAGTAGTTTGATGGTCCGATCTGTTCTGGATAAAGAAGTGACGGCTCAATGTTAATCTACGAATAAAATCGTTTAGATCTAAAAATAACTGAAAATCGTTCGGACGTGCAGCAGGACAAAAAGACAGCCCTTTCGCAAGTAAATTAGTTTCATTTTCGGAAAGTATATAGCTAGATAAATTGAAAATTTTTATAATTTCTTTTTTTGTTATTAATTTTTCTGTCTTTGAGATAATTGTAGAGGTGGGTTGGCGTTTTCTCTGACCTCCTCTGCAACCTCTGGGTTTTCCTTTCTTTTTATAGATTGTGTTCGATTTGATGTCTTTATGAGGGGGTAATACTGGGTGATCGTGCGTAAGCGTACATCCAAATTGGCATTGCACGCTAGAGTGGCATCTGTAGTGAGGGGGCAATTGTAAAAAGAAGATGAGGAGGTGGAAGCAGGAGTAGAACTCCCTGGGGTGTCAAGCGTGTCATATTGTGAGCTATCAATGAGTGTGGAACTCATGTCAGACGTTCCAAAAATCTCAGCAATTTATTAGCCCCCAGCAGATTTTCCGAATATCGTACACCACAGAATTCCTGTTCTATTAAACCATATTGTTTATCTTGTAAAAAAAGTCGCTGCCTCTGTTGTGAATGGATTATCCAAACTGATACTTTTTCCTCCTTTTTTACACAACAAACATTTAAAATTAAGGATTCACTAAATTGCGACACCACTTTTGCTATCTATTTATTAACTTGTGGTTGTGATCGCCAATACGTTGGCCGTACCACACAAACGGTGCGCTCCAGGATGAACAAACACAGATGGAACATAAAACATGGTTTTTTGTTGCATAGTCTTTCCCGTCACTTTACTCTTTATCATCAAAAAAACACTGAAACTTTAAAATTAATTATTTTAGAAACTATCCCCATTCATTTACCTAATAGAATACAAAGACTGAACAATCGCGAATCCTTTTGGATTCACAAATTACATACTTTGCACCCTCAAGGTTTTAATGAATGTATCGATACAGTTAAATAATTTGATAATTTGGGATTTAAAAATTTCCCATCTTTCCATATGGATTAATTTCGAATATATTATACCTTGATTTTTTCTTTGTTCCCTCTGTACTGTTCACCCTGGAGCGCCCCACGGTGTATTTATTTATTCCTTATGTTTTATTATCTAAGTTTTGTTTATTTTCCTTCCTTTTTACATATAAACATCTTTGTATTTTTAATTTATTTATTGTTTGTTAATCTGGATTTTTGTACGAATATTCACACCCTGCGTTTTCACCGGTTGCTGTATTCAATACCGCATTAGTTAATTGAGTTCATTTTATTCACTAAGTAGTGTTCATACATTTCCTTTTTGATCAGTTGCGGTTTGGTTTATCGCACTGTCATTTATTTTTTTACTATTTTATTTTTTAAAAAGGTAGCGATATACAATTAAATAATAATTTTTCTATCTCTTGAATCAATTGACATGACTCTTTATATCATATATATTTTTTGAAATAATATCCAACTTGTGTTGTTGAATGCCGCACCGGCGATTTAGCGGTGCGATTTCTTGAGTCGCTTGTGGTGTTACATTCACATCACATGCGATAATTATAATTATATTATATATATTTATATACATATGTTTATAGGATTGCATCGTGCTTTCATATTGCTGTCTAATTACTATTTTTGTGATTCCTGTTTATATTTATTTATATATTTTTTTCATACATTGTCATATGGATATGTAAGTCTATGTAACAACTCTTTTTAAAAAGCACTCTAATGGTTAATTCCTGGAGGTATATATACCTGTTACTAGCCTCCCCTTGCCATGCCTGATGAAACTGCGCATGCGCAGCGAAACGCGTTGCATCTAATAAATCCATTGATTTTACTTGGCTGTCTGATGGTTCCTCTCTGCGCCAGACAAACTCCTGACTCCCTGGTCATTCGCCTCTAATTCTACACCTATCCAGGAGGGCTGCAGTGGACCTGCCTTCATATCTCTTCTGCTCCTAACCTTGTTGTGTGTGGGCGCACAACCAACTTCGGTAAGCGGCTTGGGAATCACCTTCCCCTACCCCCACCTGCAAGATCTACTGATCCCGCACATGAGGCGCCTTCCTTCCTTTCAGCAAGAGTTAGAGGAAGAGTTAGAGGAAGGGAGGCAGAACTTTAGAGGGGCAAGTCAACTCCTCTTAAACAAGATAAACTAATGCTGTACAGTTAAGGGACATCTGCAGCGAACAAAACATATCCCCTATCCACAGTGGTCGGACCCCCGCGATCTTCTTAACAGGGCCACTGCATTGCTGCGCTGTGCGCTGGCTAATGCGTGTAGCCTCAACCTTATTGTGGTCAACGGTACGCCCCCTCCCCATACAGCTTTATGGGAGAGAACGCTAGCTCCCCGCCATTCACTTAGAGACACATGGAGGAGTTGTGTCTGCCACAACGTCTTCCTGCAGGCAGCACACCTCCTCCACGGGAGAGCCGCGGCAGAGCAGGGGCCCCGTGCAGGAGATCGCGGGGCATCCCAGTGGTCAGACCCCCCTGAAATCAGACACTTATCCCCTATCCTTTGGATATGAGATAAGTTTTGTTCGCTGCAGATGTCCTTTAAGAATGAAGGGCAAAAATATCAATTAAAAATAAGGAAGATATAGACAAGGCATTCCTGGTATCTTTACATTTTTGGAAACAATATGGGCAGCTCACAGCCAGAGATCCAAGGTTTAAGTGGTTAAAAAGCCAATCCCCACCGACCAATAGTAGAGGGGTATATATAGTAAAACATGTAAACCACACCTCTAAGACCTCACCACACCAGATGGTACACAATTATATAAATAAAGACATATTTGTTTGAAAAAGTGCAGAAAATGTATTGCAATGTAGGTAAGTATTCAATAAAACATGCATGAAAATGGTAAAACAATAGCATTTAAAAATAAATGGTATGATAACAAATTGATTGAATTGTGCACTAATTTTATACATATCTACCATTGGGCCCTAATGGTAGAATAAAATGAGTATGTAAGACACTGCTACTGGATCTCAAAGTGCTGTTTCAGATTGTGTTTGTATCTGTTAATTCGGCATTTTTGATAGTCCAGCATAGGATGTTGAATGAGAAGTATGGTTGATGTGATAGATATTAAATATTAAACAGTCTTGCAGGTGACTGGAAATGTCCACCTACACAGTTGATAAATTGTATCTCACCGATCCTCCGGCCGCTGGTATCGTGCTGTGACGGACCAAATGAAATGTCTGCGGCTGTTGAAATGGTGCGGGCGCTGGAGTCGCTCTCTCTGGTGCGGGCAGTCGCTAGCTCTGTGTGTGCTTTGTGGAGTGATCTCTCGCGAGGCAGCTTGAGTTGTTACTCCGGCAGTCGCTGGCTCCGTGTATGCTGTGTGGAGTGATATCTCAAGAGGCAGCTTGAGTTTGTACTCTGGCAGAAGGCTCCGACAGGAGACTCGTGGATGAGCAGACAGCGTTCCCGAGCACGGAACAGAGGATCAGGTGTAGTAGGCGGATCTCTTGTAATGAATGGAGCCGGTATTTAGGTACAGGTTGTAGCCGGGTAGCAGTGAATCTTTTTATTGCTATATTCAGACAATATGAGACTAGATGCGTTTCAGGGTACTTAATCTGACCCCTTCCTTAGTAGACAAAATTATGTGGAGGATAACAGAAATCCTGTTTAAATGGTCAGTCCACATTTGTTGTTCTTTAAAATGAAATAAACTCAACCTGGACTCAGAGATAATGGATTTTTCAGCTTGTGAGGTACTGAATAAAACCTTGATTTCTCAGTGTATATGGCATAAATAGAGTATAATTCACACTAGAATGGCAACAAAAGCAATGATAAATGACCATTTTTTTTTTTTTTTTTTTTTTAAAGAGGCTTTCTTAAATACCGTATTTATCGGGGTATACCATGCACCGGCCTATAACACGCACCCTCATTTTACCAAGGATATTTGAGTAAAAAAAGTTTTTTACCCAAATATCCATGGTAAAATTAGGGTGCGTGTGTGCGCGTGTATACCCCGATATACCCCCAGGAAAGGCAGGGGGAGAGAGGCCGTCGCTGCCCGCTTCTCTCCCCCTGCCTTTCCTGGGGTCTAGAGCGCTGCTGTCGGCCCTTCTCACCCCCTGGTTATCGGCGCCGCTGCCCGTTCTGTCCCCCTGACTATCGGTGCCGGCGACGATAGCCAGGGGGAGAGAAGCGGCGCCCACAGCCAGGGGGAGAGAAGGGGCAGCGGCACCCATTGCCGGCGCCGCTGCCCCGATGCCTCCCCCCATCCCCGGTGGCATAATTACCTGAGTCGGGTCCGCGCTGCTGCAGGCCTCCGTCGTGCGTCCCCAGCGTCGTTGCTATGCACGGCGCGGCGCACTGACGTCATGCGCCGCACCGTTCAGCGCATAGCAACGACGCCAGGGACGCACGACGGAGGCCTGGAGCAGCACGGACCCGACCAATGTAATTATGCCAACGGGGATGGGGGGAGGCAACGGGGCAGCGGCGCCGGCAATGGGTGCCGCTGTCCCTCCCCATGTTTTAGAACTACTTGCTGCACAGCCGCATGACAGTATTTGCTATTGATCAAAAAATTTCTTATATTTCTTAGCACTGTCATGTGCAAACTGCATGTTTTCTTTGTTACATTTATTATTGTTTTTACTAATAAATAATATTAATTCATTTTGATATTTTATGTATGTGTTCATATTTGTATATAAAGAAAAACGCAGTAGCGTCTTTGTAAACGGAGTCGAGAGAAGAGGTTCAGCAGGAGTTAATCCATTCTTCTCACCTGTTGCTGTATCTCATTATCTCTCACTCCGTATATAAGTATTCTTAGAGTTTGTAATTATTGTATGACTAACACCAGCACCTGGCCGAAACGTGTCATTTCCGACTTGTACCTGTTGCTTTGGGCGTGATGTAAAATAAAGCTGCACATATTTTATCTGCATTTGAGCTGGATTCCTTTCTATTTTCTCATTTTAGGGATATACATCAGGGCAATACAGAGTCCTTCAGAGTGGTAGGGATTGAACGTGTCAAGAAACCGGCACGGGGTGGTGATTTAAGGAGATTTCTCTTAAACCGGGAGTCCTATTGGATTTTTCGACTGGGCACCCGGCAACCAGCTGGCCTTAAGACATGATCTTATCCTTTCATATTAATATACTATGTCTCTTACCACGCAGTGTGCCCATGACATAGTGCTCGAATGCCAATTGCAACATTATTCAGCATAGTCATTATATGGGTTGCATTGGGTTTCTGATATTGGAGGTCTGTGTCTAAGGCGCACAATGTGAACCAGATCATATACGTAGAAATTTCTATGGGTAAATCTCACTATGAGATTGTTCATTCTTTTATGTCAAAATTAATTTGGAAAAGATAGTATTTATGTCCTGCCATGTTAATTTTCATCTTTGCCTTTATGAATGCAATTTAAAATATTTGTAATCCAGTGCCATGTTTTACTTCCATCTGTCGAGGCAGTCACATGACTAATTGCTAGACTATAAATTATTTTACTACTTGGTGTGTTTTATGCCATGACTAAGGGTCTTGTTACCCAAAACGCGTAGGCTCATGCTCTGTTCTGTTCATGAATCTGTTTTTATGCCAATAAACCACATTGCAACAGATACTGTGTGCTGGACGTCCTACCTTGTTTATTGTTTTATCTTGTTTTGCTATCTCCCAATATCTGGTTATAATTTGTTCTACTTTTGAATGTGCATTATTGAAAGGTAAATCTATTCTAAATTCAGGGATATATTTTTGAGATGTGGTTTCCTTTGGAATGAAGAAATGTGTCCTATCCAAGGCCTTGACTTTTTCTAATGATTTATGTGACAGATTTTCTGGATATCCTTTCTCATGAAATTAACTAGTTAATTGATCCGCCTCCTGTAAAAAAAAAAAAAAATCATTTTCCGTGCAATTTTGTTTCAAATGGCGATATTGCCCAGTAGGGAAATTTGTCAGCCATCGAGGTAAATGACAGCTTTCAAAATTAATATAACTGTTTTATGCCGTGGGTTTAATATAAGTGTTACATTGTATGTGCCATCTGTGGCTTTGATTTCTAAATCTAAAAATTACATATGTGTAGTGGAAGTGAAAACTAAATTGTGACTATTAGTTTTCAAACCGTGGATAAACAACTGTAAATCAAACCAAGTCCCCTTCCAAATCAAAAAAATATAATTGATGTACTGCCGCCAGAGCACCAGGTCCGCTCTAAGCTTGGGATTGATGATATCACAAAAACCATACTTCTCATTCAACATCCTATGCCGGACTATCAAAATTGCCGAATTAACAGATACAAAAACAATCTGAAACAGCGCTTTGACATCCAGTAACAGTGTCTTACATACTCATTTTATTCTACCATTAGGGCCCAATGGTAGATATGTATAAAATGAGTGCATCATTCAATCAATTTTTTATCATACCATTTATTTTTATATGCTATTATTTTACCATTTTTCATGCTTGTTTTATTGAATACTTAACTACATTGCAATACATTTTCTGCACTTTTTCAAACAAATCTGTCTTTATTTATATTATTATGTACCATATGGTATGGTGAGATTTTAGAGGCGTGGTTTAAATTTTTTACTATATACCCCTCTACTATTGGTCAGTAGGGATCGGCTTTTTAACCACTTAAACCTTGAATCTCTAGCTGTGAGCTGCACACATTGTTTGTTTCTATTTTTTTCATCCATTATCCCCAGTGTGAACGTGCTCCAACCACACAAGGAATATTTGGTCACACCTCGAGAATAAAAAAAAATCTATTGACAGTTATATTTTTAATAGAGAGGAGTCTCAACAGACAAATCAATGTGTCATTAATACAAAATGTAAAAAAAAATTGAGAATGCTACGACTAAAAGATTAAAAAACTAGCGGGAAGTAAAAAGTTTATCTCCTCTGTTGGATATAGATTTGATTCCTAAGGGTCTGAGTCTATCTAGGTCACCAGCTGAAGACCTGGAAAGTCCAGATTTTAATGAAAAATGGAATGACACATTAAAAAACTACTCAAGAAGTCTTGTGAAATTAGTGATAGAGAACTGATTTAATACAGATTCATGATTCAGAGATAAATAAATTGAAGACAGAACTTGAAAAATATTAACAAAATGCATAATATATAAAACAACAAGAAATTGGACAAGTTAGAAATGGAAATAATTAATAGGAAAACTAAAAAAATATTTTGGCAGAGGACAAACAATTCAAATAAGTCTGGAAATAGAGAAATTGAAGATTCCTATACAATTCCCACACAAAATAGATATCTTCCCCTTAGGGAAGACATTTTTTTTTAGGGAAGGATCAGGATCCCGAAGATGTACTCCCATTGCAAGATCGCAATCACCAGTGGCAACCTTGTTATCAACCACACAACATACCTTACAGGACATACAGAAATACCCAGCAATCACAGAATCAGAAACAATTTCCCCCAGGCAAAACTTATTCAACAGTCAAGATGTAAAAGTAAAAACACAGTTAGTGGTGGCAGAAGTACATCAACCAGTACACACAAACATAACTCCCGGAAAAAGAATACACACAGAAGAACTAGGAATAGCAGTTCTGTCCCAGCCCCCCCCCCATCCCCCCCCCCCCCCCCAAAAAAAAAAAAAAAAAAATAGGGAAGCTAAATTAGAGACATCAAAACATCTATTATTAATCTGAGCAATCACATACTTACTGAACCACAACAGACACTTCTAGAAAAAGGTTTAAAGTTTGCACCTGCTTAACCACTTAAAAAAATTTTGTGTCTATATAGGGGTGGAGAAGAAATATTTTATAAAACATCCTATGGAACAACAGGTGGTGGAGTCTGGTTTCCTACAAACTGATTGTAAACCTAAATCCAGTTTTTTTCCAAAAAACTAAATGGGACCAGACATTACCACCTTCAAACAACTAGTAGAAGGTGATTTGCATAAGATTAAAACACCATGATACATTAAAGGTAATATAAACCAACACCAAAAATAAGCAATAAAAGAATTACAAAATACTAAATAATCAAGACTTAACAATTTGCTCTGCAGATAAGGAGGGGGGGGATAGTATTACTTAATACTGTAGATTATAATCAAGAATGTCTAAGGCAATTGAAATTGAATAGAGATCCCACGGAAGAGCACACTGCACAATTGCACAATTTATGTAATTCACCACTGGAGAAGGGTATTATCACTACAAATGAATCTAAATTTATTTTGGGCACACAAGGTAGGTTGCCTGTGTTCTACTGTCTACCTAAAACTCATAAGAATTTACTAAATCCCCCTAGTAGATCCATAGTATCTGGGACACAAAGTCATATTTAAAGGACACTTCCCAGGTTGTGTACCTAGTAGAATAATTTTCATGGTCAGAACACCACATCATGGCCTACCTGGATGTGCCCTCATTATATACTATAGTTCAACATGATTTGAGTTTAAAAGCGGTGAAAAAGTTTCCGGTAGACGGTCATATCAAACCTTAACAGGGGGACTTTATAACACAGGCAATCTACTTTATTCTCACTCACAATAATTTTTATTTTGAAGGTGATTATTATTTACAACAAACCCGTAACGCCATGGGGACTTAGTTCGCGCCAAGCTATGCCAATCTTTTTATGGCTTCATGGGAAGAGGATATCATCAATCCCAAGCTTGGCGCGGACCCGGTGCTCTGGCGGTGGTGCATTGATGATATTTTTTTTATTTGGATTGGGTCTTTGGTTGATTTACAGTTGTTTATCCATGGTTTGAACACTAATAGTCACAATATGGTTTTTACTTCCACTATAAGCATTACACATATAGAATTTTTAGATTTAGAAATCAAAACCACAGATGGCACCTAAAATGTAACACTTATATTAAACCCATGGCAAAAAACTGTTATATTAATTTTGAAAACTGTCATTTACCTAGATGGCTGACAAATGTCCCTACTGGACAATATCGCAGTTTGAAACTAAATTGCACGGAAAATGAAATTTATTTACAGGAGGCAGATCAATTAACTAGTCAATTTTATGAGAAAGGATATCCAGAAAATCTGTTACATAAATCATTAGAAAAAGTCAAGGCCTTGGACAGGACAAATGTCTTCATTCCAAAGGAAACAACATCTCAAAAATCTATCAATCAATTTAGAATAGTTTTACCTTTCAATAATGCACATTCAAAAGTAGAACAAATTATGACCAGATATTGGGAGATAGCAAAGCAAAATAAAACAATAGGTGAACTACTATTACGTCATCCACCAATAATATATACAAAGGCCTCCAATTTGGAAATTGCTATAGCCCCATCTATAAAGCCCCCTATTAAACAAAACCAAACCTAATCCTGGATGAACTCAAATGTTTTTTTTTCCGTTGTGGATCATGCAGTGATACATTCTCATTCAAATGATTTTAAGTGGTAGATCGGAGATTGTATTACATGCAACACAAAGGGAGTATTGTATATTTTGCAATGTGGGTGTCAAAAACAATATGTTATTGTATTTTTATTTTTACACCATATTGATTTATTCTTATGTTTCACATTTATTTAAAATTTTATTTAATTTCTGCTCATCATTTCATTTTATTTGTAATTTTTATTTATAACCTTACATATTTCATTTTAATATTATAAGCATTGGTAAATTAATTTACTTATCAGTTTCAACAATTACAGAAGTCTCCAGCTATACTGGGTTTTCATGTATATGTTCTGCACAATTTGGATTATTTTATGTATTGTTTTCTATCCACACGACTATCATCAATTTGTGCAGAATATATTTGAAAACCCTGAATTTTTTTTCAATATTTTGCATTATTCTAGTGTGAACAGTGTTTGATTCCTATTTGGTTATGTTTTGTTATAATTATCTAGCAATTTCTCTGAATTTTTTCAAATATTATTATTGGAGTTAGTATTACCATCATGTCGTGGGTAGGAAATATTTATGAAAAAAAAAAAAAAATGTCATGTATCATTGCTTTTGTCGCCATACTAGTGTGAATTATACTCTGTTTATGCCATATATACTAAGAAATATACTCTTTATGCAGTACCTCACAAGCTGAAAAATCCATTATCTCTGAGTCCAGGTTGAGTTTATTTCCTTTTAAAGAACTACAAATGCGGACTGACTATTTAAACAGGATTTCTATTATCCTCCACATAATTCTGTCTACTGAGGAAAGGGTCAGCTTAAGTACTCTAAAAGGCGTCTAGAGTCTCTCATATTGTCTGAATATAGCACTAAAAAGACGGACTGCTACCCGGCTACAACCTGTACCTAAATACCGGCTCCATTCATTACAAGAGATCTGCCTACTACTACACCTGATCCTATGTTCCGTGCTCGGGAATGCTGAGTGCTAAGCCACGCGTCTCCCCAGCTGCCTCGCGAGAGATCGCTCCACATAGCACACACAGCTAGCGACTGCCAGCACCAGAGAGAGCGACTCCAGCGCCCGCACCATTACAACAGCCGCAGACATTTCATTTGGTCCGTCACAGCACGATACCAGCGGCCAGAGGATCGGTGAGATACAATTTAACAACTGTGTAGGTGGACATTTCCAGTCACTTTCAAGACTGTTTACTATTTAATATCTATCACAACCACCATACTTCTCATTCAACATCATATGCCGGTCTATCAAAATTGCCAAATTAACGGATACAAACACAATCTGAAACAGCGCTTTGACATCCAGTAGCAGTATCTTACATACTCATTTTATTTTACCATTAGGGCCCAATGGTAGATATGTATAAAATTTGTGCACAATTCAATAAATTTTTTATCATACCATTTATTTTTATTTGCTATTGTTTTACCATTTTTCATGCTTGCTTTATTGAATACTTAACTTCATTGCAATAAATTTTCTGCACTTTTTCAAACAAATCTGTCTTCATTTATATCATTGTGTACCATCTGATATGGTGAGATCTTAGAGGTGTGGGTTACATTTTCTGCATGTTTGCTGCACAAGCCCTGTTATATAATATTTTCTGTTTGTAGATATTGAATTGCTAAAAGAAAATGAAGTAGCTACTTCATATCTAGGGAATAGGGCACACTTAATGTGGACTTTAATAGCTTTGTGTGTCTCTGGGTTTTGAGATTCCATTTGTACATTCAGCAATGAAAATGACTGTATTAGCAGATGTGTTTTATCACAGTGTGTTGACCCTTTACTTAGTTTACATGATACTATTCAGTTCTATTCACCAGTCAGGTTATCAATATGAAATACTAATAGTACAGGTACAGTCAATGCAAAGAGAACAACAAATGAACATTGTAGAAGTTACACACAGAAAAAATAAAATAATATATATATATATATATATATATATATATATATATATATATATAGAATCCCCATGCCTATATATATGTATTGAATCCCCATCTCTAAAACAATAACTTTCTATTGGAAATTGTATGTTAAAATATTCCTGTTATACACAAACACTTTAAAAGTATGGTATGCACTGGCTAATCTTCCAAAAGCTATTGGAATAATTCAGTAAATTCACTGTTATTTGAGCATGCAGTGCTCTATCTGGTAAACCAGTAGTACAACAAATTATTAAAATCACTATCCATCTGCCCCCTCTGCACATTTTGTTGCATACTGCAAAGTGCTCAGGAGGGTAATGGACCCATTACCCTCCTGAGGACGTTGTGGCATGCAACAAAACATGTAGAGGGGGCAAATGGATACTTTTAGGGGTGGGATTACCATTAGATTCTTTTTACCCCAGGCTTCGGCCTGTGGGTTTGGATATTGATTCATTGTAGAGGCTGTGGCACTTGCAAAAGCTCCATCTATCTTTATAAGTTGTTGATCAAGCTATTCTTCACTTAAACATGCTTGGCTTGCAAGCATTTCAATAGGTAGGGGACACTTACCTGCTGGTAGTGACTTATCTCCTATGGTAACAAATCATTGTCCTTGTCAAGTCTGGGCAGGGAAGAGTGAAGCCCTGAACTCACTTGCTCCCACTTGCCCTGCCTACTTGCGTGCCCACCCTAGGCCACGGGTCCACAACCATGAGGACAGTTCCTGCCTGAATAAGTGCAGGGAGTAAAACATCAACAAAATAAACACACAATACAGACGGAGGTCGGGACACTGTATGGAATCACACACTAACAGAAATAATAACTAAACATACACACACAATATGTCACAGTCCACAAGCCGAGTCAGTACCAAGAAATAACAGAAAAGCCAAATCGCAGAAACAGGAGAGGAGTCAGAGAACGGAGCCAATGGGTCAAATATGCCAGAAATACAGGATACAGTACAAATGCTAGCTAGGATTATGAGCTCTTTTGCAGGCAGGGCCTGGAGGAATACTGAGATTTTTAATAGGGATCAAAGCAGGTCAAAAGCGAATGAGGTCAGCTGACCATCCAGAGAACAGGACGTTTCCACAGTAACTAAAACAACAAAAGACATCAGTGCAGATTAACCCTTCGGGTTCTTACAGTCCTCTTGTAAGGTGTCTGGCTGCTGTATGGTAAACAGCTGACATGAATGGATAAACTAGGTCTACCACAATGCTAAGATACCAAAATGTCTATGCACTGGTATCAAAGACCCAGAGTCTTTTGAGATAATATTCCTCGCACATTTACACCACCTTCAACATGGTGTGAACATAGCATAACTTTGGCATGTACCAATCTAAATATTGCTTCAGACAAACTATACCCCTTCATAGCAACAGCATTCCTTAACACAAAGTGATCTCTTTCATTAGAAGAAAGTTGCCCTTTTTTCATAACTTAAAGGGGTTATCCAGGAAAAAACTTTATTTATAGATCAACTGGCTCCAGAACTTTCAGTACTTATGAGCTTCTGAAGTTAAGTGCTCTCAGATGACACATGTCTCGGGAACCGCCCAGTTTAGAAGAGGTTTGCTATGGGGATTTGCTTCTAAACTGGGCGGTTCCCGAGACACATGTCATCAGAGAGCACTTAGACAGAAAAGAACAACCTTAACTTCAGAAGCTCATAGGATAAAGATTTTTTAATAGAAGTAATTTACAAATCTGTTTAACTTTCTGGAGCCAGTTGAGATATATATATATATATATATATATATATATATATATATATATATATATATATATATAAAGTTTTTTCCTGGAATACCCCTTTAAGGATTTGCTGCCAATGTCTTGGAGCCAGATATTTATGGTCAGAATGTTGATCCAAGGATTTATTGTGATTGCCATATTTAGAGTCAGTAGGAAATTTTTATCCTTGGCATGAGGCAATTGGCATCTCACTTTTTTTTTCTTTTATGGCCTTTCACTAGAGCAACACAGTAGAGACACAATAAAGATATAGGTTGAACTTAATGGACTCTTGTCTTCTTCCCACCTTATGACCTAGATATAGTGGCTTATAGGTGAAAATGGCCTAACTGATCTCCATTATTTTGAAGATTGTATGTGGTGTAATACAGATAAATATTTGCAAAAAAAAATTTAAAAATAAAAGAACTAGACTGGACTAGAAACCATTTTGAATTTAAGTAAGTTCTGAAACATCCTTTTCTACCCAGCATTTTTATTTGAAGCTACATTTTATCACTTGCAGTGTGTGTCAGTTGAACTCATTTTTCTTTATCATTCAGCAGCTGATGCCTGTGATACTATATTTTCAGATAATCGAGCTGTTGTTTTCAGCCAGGAATGGATTCAGTGTAGCAGATTCCAGCATAATGTATGCAGGCTCAGTAGTGGAAAATTATTTTATCTCATCTTGAGGAGTAATTCTGGTGCATACCTCATAAAGACTTTAAGGTTTATTGTTAATATTGTGATTGGGATTCATGGCTAGTCACAGTTGGTATCAATTCAGATTTGGTACTTTGTTCATAGTTTAACTGTAAATAAAAAAAAAGGAAAATTTCAAATACACCAAAAATAAAAGTGTTTTCTAGTGGCGGTTTTATTTTTCATTTTTAAGAATTGGAAATGTAGCAAGTAATGTAGAACCTGAATTCAGCTTTCCACAAGTTAATGATAAATGATTCATTACAAGAAATGCTTTTGTACCAAGGCAGAAAATCATTTGGTTTTGCCTCATTATTACAATAACGTTGCTTATACTTACCAGGGAGGTTATTTATTATGTTGTATTTTTCATAACGATGCCGAAAATAATAGGTATGACTGGGAGAAATTTATTTCATGAAAATTCATTAGTTTAAAAGTAAAGCAAAGGTGTGGAATTTATTAACACATTTCCGCCAGCCTTATTGTCGTATAAAATTGTCAAATATTGCAAATCACATGTTGTGAATTTCTCATCACGGTTCAAAAGTAGTAGGAAAAGGGGGTGAGGTTCATCAGAAGGGATGTGGCCTTCAATGGACAAAAAAAATTACCATTACTTATGCCAGATATTGACTAGTATGCACCTTTTTGTGCAACCTTTCATATGTTTTACCCCAGCATACTGTGTTTTAACCCCTTAAGGACTCAGGGTTTTTCCGTTTTTGCACTTTCGTTTTTTCCTCCTTACCTTTTAAAAATCATAACCCTTTCAATTTTCCACCTAAAAATCCATATTATGGATTATTTTTTGCGTCGCCAATTCTACTTTGCAGTGACATTAGTCATTTTACCCAAAAATGCACGGCGAAACAGAAAAAAAACATCATTGTGCGACAAAATAAAAAAAAAACGCCATTTTGTAACTTTTGGAGGCTTCCGTTTCTACGCAGTGCATATTTCGGTAAAAATTACACCTTATCATTATTCTGTAGGTCCATACGGTTAAAATGATACCCTACTTATATAGGTTTGATTTTTTCGCACTTCTGGAAAAAATCATAACTACATGCAGGAAAATTTATACGTTTAAAAATGTCATCTTCTGACCCCTATAACTTTTTTATTTTTTTACGTACTGGGCGGTAGGAGGACTCATTTTTTGCGCCGTGATCTGAAGTTTTTATTGGTATGATTTTTGTTTTGATCTGACTTTTTGATCACTTTTTATTCATTTTTTAATGTTATAAAAAGTTACCAAAATACGCTCTTTTGGACTTTGGAATTTTTTTGCGCGTACGCCATTGACCGTACGGCTTAATTAATGATATATTTTTATAGTTCGGACATTTACGCACACGGCGATACCACATATGTTTATTTATTTATTTTTTTTACACTGTTTTATTTTTTTTATGGGAAAAGGGGGGTGATTCAAACTTTTATTAGGGAAGGGGTTAAATGACCTTTATTAACACTTTTTTTTACTTTTTTTTTGCAGTGTTATAGGTCCCATAGGGACCTATAACACTGCACACACTGATCTCTCATCCTGATCACAGGCGTGTATTAACACGCCTGTGATCAGCATTATCGGCGCTTGACTGCTCCTGCCTGGATCTCAGGCACGGAGCAGTCATTCGTCGATCGGACACCGAGGAGGCAGGTAAGAGCCCTCCCGGTGTCCGATCAGCTGTTCGGGACGCCGCTATTTCACCGCGGCGGTCCCGAACAGCCCGACTGAGCAGCCGGGATACTTTCAGTTTCACTTTAGAAGCGGCGGTCAGCTTTGACCGCCACTTCTAAAGGGTTAATACCGCACATCGCCGCGATCGACGATGTGTGGTATTAGCCGCGGGTCCCGGCCGTTGATTAGCGCCGGGACCCACGCGATATGATGCGGGATCGCGGCGCGATCCCGCTTCATATCGCGGGAGCCGGCGCAGGACGTAAATATACGTCCTGCGTCGTTAAGGGGTTAAGGCATATATATAACAGAAATTTCTTTATTGTTCATGCATTAAAAGCAGCTATACAGGAGAAGGAGGCCACTAGCTGTACCTTGCGTAACTTCTCCTCTTGTTAGGAGAGGTGCAGCTCGTGACGTCCTTCTGTATATCTGCTTTTAATGCACAAACAATAAAGAAATTGCCGTTTCACTATACTGGTGAGTGTCTCCTGAATATATTTCTTGCTAATGCTTGGACTGTACTTGCCTTCATTTTTGGGATTTCATCACCTCCATGCTTGGCTTATAGTTCATCTGCCACACCAGTGCTTTCCTATATGGACTTACCGGTTTGTTACACACGCTAGATAGGTTGTGCCGATACCTGAACCTAATATCTAATAAAAGATTTTCCCCCTTTTACCCCCAAAAAGTGTAAAAAAAAATTAATAATTAATAATTGTCGAATGCATGAATGTCCGAACTTTACAATTATAATGATAATTATCCTGTATGGTGAAAGGTGTAAACATAAAAAAAAAAAAAAGTCTAAAATTGCTTCTTTTTTGTTACATTTTATTCCAATTTTTTTTTTTTTTTAATAAAGTGATAAAAAGTTAAATATACACAAACGTGGTACCAATAAAAACTACAGATCACGGTGCGGGAAATGAGCCCTCATACCGCCCGTATATGGAAAAATGATAAAGTTATGGGAGGGCAAAATAGGGCAATTTCAAACATACTAATTTTGTTAAAATAGTTTAAGATTTTCTTTTAAGCAATACTATTATAGAAATAGTATTAACCCACAGAATAAAGAAAACATGTAAATATTACCATAAAGTGTATAACATGAAAACAAAACCTTCCAAAATTTGCTAAATTGCAGTTTTGTTTTCAATTTCCCAACATAAATAATATTTTTTTGGGTTGCACCATACATTTTATGGTAAAAAAAAGAGTGATGTCATTACAAAGTAAAATTGGTCATGCAAAAAACAAGCCCTCATATGGGTCTGTGGATGGAAAATATAAAAGAGTTAGAATTTTTAGAAGGCGTGGAGGAAAAAAACGAAAAAGGCAAAAATAAAATTGCCCTAGTCCTTAAGGTCAAAATGGGCTTGATCCTTAAAGGGATATTTCGCCCCTAGACATCTTATCCCCAGCAGCGGGACCCCACTCTCATTACTGCACAGAACTAACTCGCTCCATGCGTAATGACGGGGCGATACAGGGCCAAAGCATTGTGATGTCATGGCTCCGCCCCTCGTAACATCACAGCCCGCCCCTTGATGCAAATCTACGGGAGGGGGTGTGATGGCCGCCACACCACCTCCCATAGACTTGTATTGAGGGGGCGGGTCATGACATCACAAGGGGGTGGGGCCATGATGCCACGATGCTCCGGCCCCTGTATTGCCCGTCATTACGAACAGAGCGAGTTTGCTCTATGCAGTAATGACAGAGGGGTGCTGAAGCCGAAATCCTGGGGGTCTCCAGTGGGACCCCCACGATCAGACATCTTATGTCTAGGGGTGGAGTATCCCTTTAAGGGGTTAAATAAAAGAAGCAAAACATCGAACCTTGACTGCTGTTTTAACTTTTGGTTTACTAGTATATGGACAACTACATTTTGGGTAGAAGCAGCTTTCATTTATCGGTTCCTCTTGTTTTTTAAATGTTCCTTATATGATAGTAACCAATATTTCATAGAGGCATATTTTATTGCTACAATATAAAATAAAGAGTTTTATTGAGGTCAACTACTTATTTCTTCTAAATCTCTTACGTACTTCTAGTAAATCAGAACAAATGAGATTCTGCCAATTTAGCAAAATAAGTCCTTCAGTCACTTCGACTATTTCCTTGGTTTAATTACTCATTACTCATAGGTCATAGTGAACTCATCATTTTCAATAATTAGAGCAAAGTGAAATACACATATCTTCATATTATGTATATCATAAAGGTAAAATGATTGATCCCTGATCTGAATATTAATATCCTTGAAGACATAAAATGTCAAATTCTATGCAGATCATGAATATGTAACAAAAACTGATGACAAGTGAAGAGAGCCTTAGATAGTAGAAAGACTTGAATTTTTATATTGTTCTATCAGAGTAGGGTGCCTCATTGGCCATATTTTTGATTAGAGTATAAAATTGACTCGTGTTGATCCAATAGGATACAGAACTTCCAACATACAAGTATTCACAACTGTTTTTATAAATCGTACTGATGTTACTCAGTTTCTTAAAAATATTTGGAAAGTTTTATTTAATATAGAAAATACATATTTAATCTGAGGGCTTTATAGAAAGTATACCCCAACCACTGAACACAGAAATTATGCAAAAAGAATCATACTTTATTGAAAATACATGATTAAAAATACCAAATTCATACGTAAAACCAGCACCCTCCCACCCCTATAAAAACAAACACTACACACCAGGGGATAAAAGTAAATAATAAAGCAAAAGTGACTTGAACTGACATAAATGCCACTTCTGGCTATGATAGGGTAACAAATGCATGGAAGAAAGTAGAAAGATACACAATGATCAGTTTTGACATAAGGACAATAATGAACCCAACCGAACATGCAGCCCAAAATGGAAAGAAAAAACCTATCAAAAAAATTATAATAATACAGGTCAGTCACAGTATCTATAATGAAAAGATTCTTATACAGGGGTGCGTGTGAACTCCAATGCATGTTTCACTCTCCCGAGCTTCGTCAGGGGGCTTTATAGACAGGTAGACAAGGATATTTTGCTGTGAGCACAGTCCGACTTCCCCAATAATTAACATAAAATGTGTTTATTTTCTTTTGGTTTATGGACATGAAGCTAGGTCTTTTTTATTAGAAAAATACCTGAAAAATTTAGTGGGTGTTTCAGTTCCTCATCATTTTTGTAATCTTTGCCTGCTATCAATGGATTGGAACCATATTTGTTTTATTCTAGAGTTAGAAAACTGGTTCTGATCTATTACTTCCTCCAGCTGAGACTTGAAAATTGTGCCTTGGTTTGGCAGTCCACTATAAGTTATAATTTTGCCTATATCAGGACTAGGACAAAAGGAAGGCAACCACAAGGGGATTGGGGGGATGCAAGATTATTTGGAAAAATTAATTAAGCTCGTTACCACTTACTGACATTGGGGAAGATTTATCAAAACCTATCCAGAGGAAAAGTTGCTGAGTTGCCCATAGCAACCAATCAGATTGCTTCTTCATTTTTGAAAGTGCCTCTGAAAAATTAACTGATTGGTTGCTATGGGCAACTCAGCAACTTTTCCTCTTCACAGGTTTTGATACATCTCCCCATTATGGCTGTGATTGCTAGTTAGTCACTGTTAGTCACTGTTGCAGACTTTTACTTAAAGGTAAATTATTCATATAGAGATTTTTTTTCGGGGGGGGGAGGGGGGAAGGGGAATGCTGTCATTTATCTTCTCTGCCTCGTGCACCAAAATACCTTGTCCTGGTCCTGATCTACATTGATACACTATAGGGATCCTATTTAAGGTGGGGGAGAGGGAGTCATGTATTTAGTATAGTTAGTATAACAGATCTTAAAGTCCAGGCCCTTTAGTTTTTGTAAGATTTAAGTAAGATTTGAAAAAAAAAATGGATCAGCTGGATGGGCTAAAGTGTCTGACAATTAAAATTGTTTACATTGTCCAGGCTAGGGTTGAAAAAGAAAAAATACAGGGTCGGCCATTTATATGAATACACCTTAATAAAATGGGAATGGTTGGTGATATTAACTTCCTGTTTGTGGCACATAAGTATATGTGAGGGGGGAAACTTTTCAAGATGGGTGGTGACCATGGCGGCCGTTTTGAAGTTGGCCATTTTGAATCCAACTTTTGTTTTTTCAATAGGAAGAGGGTCATGTGACACATCAAACTTATTGATTTTAACGTAACTTTATTCTTTCATGAGTTATTTACAAATTTATGACCACTTATAAAATGTGTTCAATGTGCTGCCCATTGTGTTGGATTGTCAATGCAACCCTCTTCTCCCACTCTTCACACACTGATAGCAACACCGCAGGAGAAATGCTAGCATAGGCTTCCAGTATCCGTATTTTCAGGTGCTGCACATCTCGTATCTTCACAGCATAGACAATTGCCTTCAGATGACCCCAAAGATAAAAGTCTAAGGTGTACATTATTTATCAATGGAAACCTCAAGGCCACTGGATATGCAAAATTGCTACATGATGATGTGTTTCCCTCTTTATGCACTGAAGCTGGCAAGTTCCCTGAGTTATTCCAGCAAGATGGTGCACCACCACATTATGGGTGGTCAGAAACTTGTAAATAACTCATGGAAGAATAAAAGTTACTTTAAAACCAAGCACATTATTGTTTCTCTTGTGAAATTCCCAATAAGTTTGATGTGCCACATGACCCTCTTCCTATTGAAAAACAAAAGTCGGATTCAAAATGTCCGACTTCAAAATGGTCGCCATGGTCACCACCCATCTTGAAAAGTTTCCCCCCTCACATATACTAATGTGCCACAAACAGGAAGATAATATCACCAACCATTCCCATTTTATTAAGGTGTATCCATATAAATGGCCCACCCAGTACATGCCTAATAACTCACTCCTACAATGCTTGTTAAATCTCTGCTGCTCACTTCTTCCTGAGTGGGAATTTCATGCATTTTGTAGTTCCATTAACTCAATTTACATGTGATATGGGATTGAGCCATAGTTAAGCCTTTGTTTATTTTTTATTTTTTGTAACAAGCGCCTTAAAGAAGTTCTCTCATGAATGCCTATTACAGTGTATGGAAATTATAGTGGAGGTTTACCTGTTTAGGACTCCTTATATGAGCAAGAATAGAGACTTGCTAAAAAAAGAACATCTCTCCCGTACTCTGGTGGAAAACATTTTTTTTTAAATCAACTGATGCCAGAAAGTTAAACAGATTTGTAAATGACTTCTATTAAAAAATATTTACCCTTCCAGTACTTTTTAGCAGCTATATGCTACAGAGGAAATTCTTTTCTTTTTGAATTTCTTTTTTGTCTTGTCCACAGTGCTCTCTGCTGACACCTGATGCCCAGAGCAGGAACTGTCAAGAGCAAGAGAAAATCCCCAATTGCAAACCTATGCTGCTCTGGACAGTTCCTGATATGGACAGAGGTGTCAGCCGAGAGCTACAGACAGCTGTATGCTGCAGATGAAATTATTTTCTTTTTGAATTTCTTTTTTGTCTTGTCCACAACAAGACAAAAAGAAATTCAAAAGGAAAATAATTTCCTCTATAGAATACAGCTGTTAAAAGGACTGGAAGGGTAAAGATTTTTTAATAGGTCATTTACAAATCTGTTTAACTTTCTGGCACCAGTTGATTAAAAAAAAAAAAATGTTTCCCATCGGCGTACCCCTTTAACAAAGTCAGGCCTATGAATGAATCCCATGATTGTCTTGAGTATGAAAGAAAGCTTCCCTGGTGATTGCCTAAAGTTTCTAGAGATGGGCTCACCTCAATCTGTTGATTTTCAGAATGGTTTTAACTTAAGGGGTTGCCCATTGAAAAATATGTTATCCCCCAAAGTGATGAGCGGCAGGGGTCATATTTGAATTCACAATATTTCGCGAATATATGGACGAATATATGTCTAGGTTTGCAAAATTCGCTATGTTCGTCTTCTTTTTCTTCCATGCGAAAATTTGTAATGAAATTTGCATAGTGCGCATGCACAATTATATATTTCACCTAAAAGAAGGGAGGGATCAGTGTCCAGTCTGGTGCCGGTAACAGACTTCAGACCTCCCTACATTCAGATGAGATATTTTTCACTGGACAACCACTTCAAAAGTGGGTTGTATGGGGGCGTGGCCATACTGCTGGTGTGGATGGTCGCATAGAGTGAGAGCTCCGTCTCCCTGGCCTGAATAAGTGAATAAACTAAGCATTTTCGCCAACTTATTTGGACTTTATTTGTGCCGTACAATCTCCTGACCATACAGGTCACAAGAAGAAAGGGCTCCAAGCAGACGCCGCTGACTAAATTCAGCTTTACTCGGAAGCAGCCTCCGGCCCAAGATGGAGCTGAGTCACCGCACGGCTCATTCTCACCGCGCACAGAACAATGTGCCAGCTCAGCTCTGTCCTCTTCCATCCCAGAAAGATCTCCCCGCTCTAACGCTGCACTGCCTTATCCCACTGCTGGAGCCTGCTACCGGCTCCATTCACAGGCAGCTTTCTCCTTTTTCACGCAGACAGAGTGACTCACAAGGTGGCGGAGACTGGTCTGCTTCCCTGTCTGCTCTACAGCATCCTCCAGACAACGCATCCCTGTCTGACTGCGGGGAAGATTGGGGACAGAGTAAACCATATTGAGTATAATTTTGAAGAGTTATCTGCTGTGCATAATACTCTGGTGGACCCTCATGTAAATCTGGAGGAAGAATTTCTCACTCTTAAAGCAGGAGGCCAATTTGGAGGACAGAAGCTGCCGTAACAACTTGAAGATACGGAACGTGCCTGGTTCTGTCCCCCCTGCAGACATCCCAGATTATGTGCAATCTCTTATTAAAACCACTGTCCGCAACAGCTAGAGGTAGACTGTGCCCACATAATACCATGCCCAGCTCACCTGGATAATTTGTTCCCTCGGGACATCTTGGCCAAAGTACACTTCTTTACCATCAAAGAAAAGGTATTGAGTACTCTTGCAAAAATAGAGGGCTTCCAGCACCTTATCACAAAGTTTTGGCCTACTCAGACCTCTCAGCAGCCACCATGCAAGCCCGTTGCACCCTACAACCTATTACCCAGGCCCTGAGAGCAGCAAATTTGGCATACAGATGGGGGTTTCCAGTCTGCATTTTGGTGTGCAGAGATGACTCTCTACATATAATTCACTCCTTGGAAGAGGGTCTAGATCTACTTGCTAAATGGAACCTGATGATTACTTTCCCTGCGGGACTTCCTGCTAGATCTAGGAAAACTCGCCTCAGGAATGAATGGCATGTAGTGTGACACTTGTTGGCTCTCAATGTGTCACTTTTCAGTATATTCAGGCAAGGAGATGGCTCAGGGTGAAATTTACCCCGGAACACTTTCTAGGCTCTCTATAAGTGATCCTTTATTTTACTGTTTTTGTTGTTTTTACCTGTTTTCATGCCCTCTTGTGTCTTAATATGACCTATAGAAATGTTACCAAGTTTGTTGGGCTGTCCTACTCACTCATGCAAGGAGTGTGTGTGCTGGCTGGAGGGAACACATTCCCATTCTTGATGTTATTGCTACTGTTTTATCATAGCTTAGTATTGCTATGTTAATATGGTCATAAAAATGCTTAGTCTAAGTGCAAATGGCCTTTATACTCAGCACAAGCAGTCTTATCTGTGGAAGGACGCTATATCCTCCATGAGTGATGTCATTTGTGTACAGGAAACGCACCTTTTATCCAAAGATGTGCATAGAATACACCACCCTTCATTCCCACAAATTGTTTCCTTTACATTGAAGGAAGCTCTTACAGATGATAGAGGAAGATATGTAATTTTATACTACAAATTCTCCAAATTCAGGGCAGCTTCAATTTTTGAAAAGGCTGTTTAAAATGGTTAAACATACTAAATGGGGTTCAGTAATAGCATGTGGGGATGACAATTCGGTCATGGACCCTGCTCTAGATTCCTCTTCCATACCCCGTTTACCTTCCCTATCGTGTTCTACCTGGGTGTGGGAAACAGACATCTATGATGTCTGGCAGCTTCAGCTTCAGAGGGATTTTACCTTCCACGCAGGTGTACACAATTCCTACTCTGGAATTGATATGGCCCTCCGTCCATGCGTCCATATCTATAACCTTGGCAGATGGGATATCCTCTCATTCTCCCTATATCTGGCAAATTAGTCCCTTCCTACTGTCCCATCCCAAATACTCAGCGAGCCAGGCTCGGATATTACAAACTATTTTAAACTCAATGCTTCCTCGGTGACAAGCTCCATTTCAGTATAGAACTGCCACAAGGCGTCTGCATAAAATATAGCTCAATCCTGAAAAAAGAACCTGAAGCTAAACTATCAACCTTATTAGAGAAATTTAAAGTCACTGAGGCAGAGAACAAAATACGACCTCCCTAGACCAAGCTGCCCAATTATCTTCTCTTTGCAGAGATTTGCACTGTATGTATGAAAAATCCGATAGGAAGATGCAAGCATCCTATTGCTTGAAAGATAACAAGACCAGTCGGCTGTTGGCCAACCGCCTGCGCACTAGACAGCTACGATCTTGCATTCCATACTTAATTCACCCTTCAACTAAGTCAAAGCTATCTAGTCCCAGAGATATAGCTAATGGTTTCCGAGCATTCTTTGGAGGCTTGTACAATCTCCATACCAGACATCGGGGATTTTGAAACTGAAATCCAAAACTTCCTGTCCAGACTGAATCTCCCCAAACTCTCCGAAGCTCAGCTACTAGACCTAAATAATGACATAACTGGGAATGAAATTAGTAAGATCATAAAATCGCTACCATCTGGCAAAGCCCCAGGTCCTGACGAATTTGCCAGCGTTTATTATAAAACTTTCTCTGAGCCACTGTCTCCCCACTTACAGAAGTTTTGCACAGAGGCCATAGCCTCTGGCTCCTTACCTAATGAAAACCTACAGGTCCTTATTACTACACTACCCAAACCTGGCAAATCTACTGATCTTACCCAGAATTTCAGACCCATTTCTCTCCTTTACCAGGATTTAAAAATATTTGCGAAATTAATTGCCAAAAGGCTCGCCTCTATTCTCCTCTCGTTGGTCTCTACATATCAAGCCGGGTTTGTTGCTGGAAAACAGACATCAGACAACACTAGGAGATTGCTTAATGTCTTTCATCATCTAGAATATACATCCTTGCCAGCTGTAGTACTGGCATTAGATGTCGATGTCGTTTGACTGACTGCGGTGATTGTATTCCTTCTCGGTCTTACAAGAGATGGGTTTTGGAGGTGGTGTGCTGTCGTCTATATATGCACTATACTCTTTCCGCTTGGCCGGAGTGATGGGCTATGGGGTGCTGCCTGATGACTTTGTAACAACTAATGGGTCCCGCCAGGGCTCTCCCCCCTCATATATATCCTTTCAATAGAACCACTTGCTCAGGCTATTAGGCTAAACGCCAGAGTTAGAGGAATACCCATAGGTGAAATTATGCAGACTATCTCCCTCTATGCCGACGATTTCATCCTGATACTCTTGGACCCTCTACACTCTTTGCCAGCAGTATTAGACAATATAGCTAGTTTTGGTACCCTGTCCTATTACCATCTAAATAGCACTAAGACTCAGGCCTTACCGATTTACTTACCACCCCCCCACGGTCCACACCCTATGTCATTCCTAGCAATTTGATTGGGGAACCCAAATAGTGTCCACCTTTCTTTTCCCCTTTCAACAATTTACCACTATAATCATGTCCCCTTTTTAAACTCACTAGAATTTGAGACCCAGGGCATGTCGATGGCTATGGTCTCCTGGGTGGGTAGAGTAACTACATTTAAAATGTTCCTTCTCCCCAAATTACTCTACCTGTTTCGAGACCTTCCCATTGTTATACCTAGTACTTTCTTTAAAAAAGCCCAACGCATACTATCAAAACCACAAGTATGTATCACCTGGCACTGCTCCGGGACGGCTAATTAATCAATCTGTGCGGTCAAAACATTCAGTGCTAGTTCACATCAGCAAACTAGTGGTGGTGCTCACGCTAGCTCGTCTTGGCATATCTATTCATGCAGAAGAAGTGAAAGAAAGATGCAGATCACTCACTACAGTACCAATGCTGTATTCTATATTCTTAACGTTGTTGGTGGCTACACATGGACCGATGTAACGGCAGGGCAGTAGGTGGTAAGGAGCCCAGTCCGGAGCGACAGCGCCGTATAACACCCTCTGAGCGTTCCCTCGGGCCCGTAATTGTCAATTTATTTGGGCAGGTATGAAACCTAGCCTGAATTGCTGTTTACTAACTAAATATAAATGGGCAGGGGGTTTGGGTTCCCCAGACATTAAAGCATATTTAGTTACAGACACTCCTTCCTCTCGCCCTTGCCAGGTGCTGATACTATCAAATTGAGGTTCTTGGCCTCTAACCTTAACTCCTTAAGGACGTAGGGCATACCTGTATGCCCTAAGCCCGGTCCCGGTGTTTAAAACGGGGTCACGCCGTGACCCCGCATCACACCGGGTCGGTCCCGGCTGCTAACCATAGGCGGGACCCTGGGATAACAGCACACGGCATCGATCGTTGTGCCGCACGCTGTTAACCCTTCAGACGCGGCGATCTGAAAGCTGGGACGCAGGCATAGGTCTCCTTACCTGTCTCCCCAGCGTCCAATCATCGATTGATTGCTCCAAGCCTGAGCTACAGGCTTGAGCAATCAAGCCCCTATCTCACTGATCCGTGCAAAGCTATGGCTTTGCAGGGATCAGCATAGGAGATCAGTGTGTGCAGTGTTATAGGTCCCTATTGGACAAAGGTCATTTGACCCCTTCCCTAATTAAAGTTTGAATCACCCCCCTTTTCCCATAAAAAAAACTTTGTAAATAAAAATAAACATATGTGGTATTGCCACGTGCGGAAATGTCCGAACAATAAAAATATATCATTAATAAAATTTCACGGTCAATGACGTGCGTGCAAAAAAATTCCAAAGTCCAATATAGTGTATTTTTGGTCCCTTTTTATATCATGACAAAATTAATAAGAAGTGATCAAAAAGTCCAATCAATACAAAAATGGTACCGATAAAAACTTCAGAACACGGCGCAAAAAATGTCTAACCGGCCCGTATGCGGAAACATAAAAAAGTTCTAGGGGTTAGAAAATAAGAATTTTTAACATATAAATTTTCCTGCATGTAGTTATGATTTTTTTCCGAAGTACGACAATATCCAACCTATATAAACAGGGTATCATTTTAACCGTATGGACCTACAGAATAAAGATAAGGTGTTATTTTTACCGAAAAACGAACTGCGTAGAAACGGAAGCCCAAAATTTACAAAATGACATTTTTTCTTCAGTTTTGTCTCACAATTATTTTTTTTTCCGTTTCGCCGTGGATTTTTGGGTGAAATGACTAATGTCACTGCAAAGTAGAATTGGTGGCGCAAGAAATAAGCCGTCATATAGAATTTTATGTGCAAAATTGAAAGTGTTATGATTTTTAGAAGGTGATGAGGAAAAAATGAAAATGCAAAAACCGAAAAACTCTACGTCATTAAGGAGTTGAAATGCATGTACACCTCTTTGGTGGGTTCCGATCTCTGTGTTAAGAGTTACCCATTGAGATTGTGGGAAAGGGATTTGGGCCAATCATTTGATTTAGTAGCTTGGGAAAGAGCATTTTAACGCATACAAAGAGCCCTGCAATGCTCTTCACATGTTGAGAGTGCCCTCAAGACCACCATCCGATGGTATTTAACCAGTGATAAAATAGCAAAAGCTTACCCAGGAACATCTGATCTGTGCTGGAGGAGTTGTGGACAAAGGGGCTCCCTATATCACATCCTATGGAATTGTCCAGTTATCCAACCCTTCTGGGTGGAATGTAAACGCCTGTTACAACACCTGTTCCTTTGTACCCTATTATGGTCTCCACAGCTAGCATTATTAGTTTTGGACATGGATCATGTTCCTCCACCATACAGAGACCTACACTGTATTGTTTGCATTATAGCCAAAATAACCATAACTAGCAAATGGAAAACAGCCCTCTTCTTATTAGCAAGTTAAACACTACCTACTCTTTTGAAAAGATTTTGGCCTTGGACTCTGGGAGATATAAGGCTTTTCCAACATATGGGGTCCCTGGCTAACCTCGAAATACTGTAAAGACATCTAACCCTTGTTATACAGAATCATTGTGCTACTTCCCCAGTCCCTATATAGAGTGACACATTATCTCAGTTTTCTTGCCACCACATATTATTTGCTTGGGGTCTTTTATCTCTGGGCATTGGACTGTTGAAGTTATCTATACTTCTTTCTATTTGACCATAGTGCAACGTTGGTATTAAATGAGGGGTCAACTTATCCATTGTATGCTTACATCATATGCTTTGACTTATGGCTAATGGTAACTGCCATAATCATCAGGGCACCTGTTATTATTTGTTTATTCCTATGTTCCTCATGTAGTGCATTCTTACACACTTTACAGTTGTAATGTCTATATGAAAAATTTTCAATAAAAAACTATTGAAACTAAAAGTGGGTAGTGTGGAGATAATATTTAGTGTTTTATTTACAAACAACCAATAATAGCCTTAGTAAGTGACAACACTTTGATAATTAGCATCTTTCTTTACATTTTTGTTTTATTAGAAGTTATTAGATGTGCAAAGACATAATCCGTTGGTCCTTTTATGTTGGAACATGCTTCCTTGTTGGAAATGAACATATATGAAGGATTTTTCATTTTTATACTACAGTATTGTTAAAATCATTTTTCTGGCTCTCACGCAAATGTATAATGATTATTATCCCTTTACAAATATTTTCACAGAACATTACCAACTTTACGTTCTAGAATCAGCCCAAGTTGGGTCGGCTGTTGGGAAAATCAAGGCACATGATGCGGATATTGGACTTAATGCTGACATCAGATACTCCATTGTCAATGGAGATGGTGTGTTCTCTATATCCACTGATAAGGAAACAAGGGAAGGAATCCTTTTGCTTAAGAAGGTAAACTCTTCACTTTGATAATGTTTGAAGGTTTATAGAAGTAATTCTCAAGCAGTGCGGTTTAAATCAATTCTTTCCTGACTTGCAGACATGTTAAATTTGCTGCACAAGCGCATATCTATTCAATGATTAAAGATGACAGGAAAATGTTGTACACAAAGATAAGTTGTCTCTGGATGAAGTAATGTACCATACCTAGAAAGACAACAGATTCTTACTGCTTATACAATGGATTTGTTCCTAATAATATTCTTTACCTAAAAGTTTCATACATGAGAAATTCTCTATAGAGTCTGTTTTATTGTAGATATATCTAGAAGTCTCTCGCATAATGTAATGGTGTTTTACCTCCTCAGGACAGTCTCATGTGGAACTGCTTCTTCCTTAATCCACCCACATACATTTTTTTCCTCTGAATTATCATTACAGAAAGGTCTTGCCTTATGTCTGTTTGATATAATGGAATGCTATCATTATGGAAGAGATATTATCCCTAGGGCGATGTGGAAGATAAGCAAATTAGAGCTGTAGTCTATTGTACAATATAGTGTAATGTAAGGTGAATACAAGCTAGTCTTTTTTTTTTTTTCTTTGTAGAATCAACAAAATTTTACTTTACAAGTTGGGGATGTGTGGAGAAAATAGTTTTGTGCTTTATAAGATGGCTTTACATTTAAAGATAGTGTTCATTTAGGAGAATGTAAAAAATAAACATTTTAGGAGTCATGCTCATAATGTTATCAAAACGGTTGTCTGCTTTGAATAATTCTTAGTATGGTCCTGTCACATATGGGCAGGGAACAGTGAAGCCCTAAATAAGCCCTAAATAAGTTTGTGACCACTGCAAAGTGAAAACTCTAATTTGTTTCGGTAAGGTTATTTGTAACTTTTTGCTTACCCACAAAAGTTGCAAAAAAAAAGTGCTTAGGCACAGACTTTTTGTGTGACTTTTTAAGCAAAAAAAAAAAAAAGGCTCTAAATACCTCAATAAATGTCCCCCTATAAGATTGCTGGTTACTGAATAAAGTCTTTCACTGTCAAGGACTAGAAGCGCACTGCAGGTTTAAATAGGAAACTACACAGGTGCAATCTCAGCATGGTCAGCTGATCAGCCCAGATAGCTAGGGTGTAGCTAGCAACCAAACCAAAGCTCAAGAAAGTTTAACCCTTCGGATCAGACATGGACGAGTCATTACAGGTCCGTTGATATCTGTTATCTAAAACTGTGCTTCACCTACTGAACAATAAATAAATAAAACATATGCTCACCTCCTAACCCTAAATCCTGAACATTGCCTGCTCAACCAATCATCGCAGAACAACCAAGTTGTCAATACCATGTGTCAACCCCAAACAAAGGAGCGGTGTATTAGCTTCATGATACCAGCAGCAATGGGGAAGAGCAAGGAAAGTTAGTATATGATGGGATCCCCAATGATCAGTGGACAGTCAAATCCACCAGCTATATGTGTAGGACAGATCTTTCTGAGTAAAGAATGTTCTTTGCAATTGTGCTCCCATTCTTTTAATAGAAGGACCCCCCTCTAAAAATTAAGAATTCTGTAATAGAAAATAAAAAATTTAGTTTTCCATAATGCACTAATATATGGCATGGAACCTTAATGTGCTCATGATATTGTAAATGATTCTAAATATTGATGAAGTTTTTCGCTAACTATATCAAAATATATTTGTGTTTTGATTTTATAGTGGTCCTTTACTAAGTAATAATAATGTCAGGTAGTTCTTGCTTGGTCTGCAATGTTCCTTTAAGGTAATATTTTCAGTACAATGATAAAAAAAACATTATGTAGTACTTAGCACGTTATTAACTTTCAGGGAAAGTTAATTATGAACAGTTTTTTTTTTTATTGTCTTTGATGTTATTACAGGGAATGTTTAGGAAGCCAGTTTCCAATTATCTATGCCATTTCTGTCTTTTCAGCTACCTGTAAATTCCAGTGAACTTAGGCAAGGTTTGCACATAGTATTTTGGTTAGAATTTTTAGCCATATCCAGGGATGGCTACAAAACATAGAAAAGGTGCAAATCTTTCCATTATAATTTTTGTCTGTGTCAGTTTCACTCCTGATTTTGGCTAAACATACTGAATACAATACTACATGTGAATCTAGCCTTATTTCTGAAAGAGCAATTCAGAGCCTGTTTCTGTAATTGAGATGTGTGTGTTTAACATGTTTTAATCTAATGGCCCATGGACATTCATATCTAATGGAGACAATTATCTATGCACACATTTTTCAATGAACCAAATGAATGATCCAGCACAATGGTATCCTAGTAAAAACATTGCTCCTTTATCTCTTTCTATTAAAAGTACACAGAGTACAGAAATGTGATGAACTCAGACATGATCTATTTTCTGTACTTGATGTACTTCATACTTTTAAAATGAAGAAATAAAGAAGCAATGTTTTTACAAGGATACCATTGTACAATAATTCTTGATGATGTGCGAATATATATATATATATATATATATATATATATATATATATATATACAGTACAGACCAAAAGTTTGGACACACCTTCTCATTCAGAGTTTTCTTTATTTTCATGACTATGAAAATTGTAGATTCACACATCAAAACTATGAATTAACACATGTGGAATTATATACATAACAAAAAAGTGTGAAACAACTGAAAATATGTCATATTCTAGATTATTCAAAGTACCCACCTTTTGCTTTGATTACTGCTTTGCACACTCTTGGCATTCTCTTTTTGAGCTTCAAGAGGTAGTCACCTGAAATAATTTTCACTTCAGAGGTGTGCTGGTGTGGAGGAGGAGGTGTGATGGTGTGAGGGTGCTTTGCTGGTGACACTGTTGGGGATTTATTCCAAATTGAAGGCATACTGAACCAGCCTGGCTACCACAGCATCTTGCAGCGGGATGCTATTCCATCCGGTTTGCGTTTAGTTGGACCTTAATTTATTTTTCAACAGGTCAATGACCCCAAACACACCTCCAGGCTGTGTAAGGGCTATTTGACCAAGAAGGAGAGTGATGGGGTGCTGCACCAGATTACCTGGAATCAACTATCACCGGACCTGAACCCAATCGAGATGGTTTGGGGTGAGCTGGACCGCAGAGTAAAGGCAAAAGGGCCAACAAGTGCTAAACATCTCTGGGAACTCCTTCAAGACTGTTGGAAGACCATTTCAGGTAACTACCTCTTGAAGCTCATCAAGAGAATGAATGTGCAAAGCAGTAATCAAAGCAAAAGGTGGCTACTTTAAATAACCTAGAATATGACATATTTTCAGTTGTTTCACACTTTTTTGTTATGTATATAATTATACTGTCACGATGCCGGCTGGCAGGTAGTGGATCCTCTGTGCCAGAGAGGGATTGGCGTGGACCGTGCTAGTGGATCGGTTCTAAGTCACTACTGGTTTTCACCAGAGCCCGCCGCAAAGCGGGATGGTCTTGCTGCGGCGGTAGTGACCAGGTCGTATCCCCTAGCAACGGCTCAACCTCTCTGGCTGCTGAAGATAGGCGCGGTACAAGGGAGTAGACAGAAGCAAGGTCGGACGTAGCAGAAGGTCGGGGCAGGCAGCAAGGATCGTAGTCAGGGGCAACGGCAGGAGGTCTGGAACACAGGCTAGGAACACACAAGGAAACGCTTTCACTGGCACGATGGCAACAAGATCCGGCGAGGGAGTGAAGGGGAAGTGAGGTGATATAGGGAAGTGCACAGGTGTAAACACTAATTGGAACCACTGCGCCAATCAGCGGCGCAGTGGCCCTTTAAATCGCAAAGACCCGGCGCGCGCGCGCCCTAGGGAGCGGGGCCGCGCGCGCCGGGACAGAACTGACGGAGAGCGAGTCAGGTACGGGAGCCGGGGTGCGCATCGCGAGCGGGCGCTACCCGCATCGCGAATCGCATCCCGGCCGGAGGCGGCATCGCAGCGCCCCGGGTCCGTGGAACCGACCGGAGCGCTGCGGTGAGGAGAATGTAGCGAGCGCTCCGGGGAGGAGCGGGGACCCGGAGCGCTCGGCGTAACAGTACCCCCCCCCCTTGGGTCTCCCCCTCTTCTTGGAGCCTGAGAACCTGAGGATCAGACTTTTGTCCAGGATATTGTCCTCAGGTTCCCAGGACCTCTCTTCTGGACCACAACCCTCCCAATCCACTAAAAAGAAGGTTTTCCCTCTGACCTTTTTAGATGCTAAAATTTCTTTGACGGAGAAGATGTCCGAGGAGCCGGAGACAGGAGTGGGGGGAACAGACTTGGGAGAGAAACGGTTAATGATAAGTGGTTTAAGAAGAGAAACGTGAAAGGCATTAGGAATACGAAGAGAAGGAGGAAGAAGAAGTTTGTAAGAGACAGGATTAATCTGGCGCAAAATTTTGAAAGGACCAAGATAGCGTGGTCCCAACTTATAGCTAGGGACACGGAAGCGGACATATTTAGCGGAGAGCCATACCTTGTCTCCAGAGGAAAAAATGGGAGGAGCTCTTCTTTTCTTATCCGCGAATCTCTTCATGCGTGAAGAAGCCTGTAAGAGAGAATTTTGGGTCTCTCTCCATATGATGGAAAGATCACGAGAAATTTCATCCACAGCGGGCAGACCAGAGGGCAAGGGGGTAGGGAGGGGGGGAAGAGGGTGACGGCCGTACACCACGAAAAACGGGGATTTGGAGGAAGATTCAGAGATTCTGAAATTATACGAGAATTCGGCCCAAGGTAGAAGATCTGCCCAGTCATCCTGGCGGGAGGAAACAAAATGTCGTAAATAGTCACCCAAGACCTGGTTAACTCTTTCTACTTGTCCATTGGATTGAGGATGGTATGCAGAAGAAAAATTTAATTTAATCTTGAGTTGTTTACAGAGAGCCCTCCAGAATTTAGACACAAATTGGACGCCTCTATCCGAGACGATCTGCGTAGGCAACCCGTGAAGACGAAAAATGTGTACAAAAAATTGTTTAGCCAACTGAGGCGCTGAAGGAAGACCAGGAAGAGGGATGAAATGTGCCATTTTGGAGAATCGATCAACGACCACCCAAATAACAGTGTTGCCATGGGATGGGGGTAAGTCAGTAATAAAATCCATACCAATCAGAGACCAAGGTTGTTCGGGGACAGGCAGAGGATGAAGAAAACCAGCGGGCTTCTGGCGAGGAGTCTTATCCCGGGCACAGATAGTGCAGGCTCGCACAAAGTCCACCACATCAGTCTCTAGAGTCGGCCACCAATAGAAGCGAGAGATGAGTTGCACAGATTTCTTGATGCCCGCATGACCTGCGAGATGGGAGGAGTGACCCCATTTGAGGATTCCGAGGCGTTGGCGTGGAGAAACAAAGGTCTTTCCTGGAGGAGTTTGCCTGATGGAGGCTGGAGAAGTGGAAATCAGGCAGTCAGGAGGAATGATGTGTTGAGGAGAGGGTTCAATTTCAGAAGCATCTGAGGAACGAGAGAGAGCATCGGCCCTAATGTTCTTATCAGCAGGCCGAAAGTGAATTTCAAAATTAAATCGGGCAAAGAACAGAGACCACCTGGCCTGACGAGGATTCAGCCGTTGGGCAGACTGGAGGTAGGAGAGGTTCTTGTGATCGGTGTAAATAATAACTGGAAATCTTGATCCCTCCAGCAGATGCCTCCATTCCTCAAGTGCTAATTTAATGGCTAGAAGCTCTCGATCCCCGATGGAGTAGTTCCTCTCCGCCGGAGAGAAGGTCCTAGAAAAAAAACCACAAGTAACAGCATGCCCGGAAGAGTTTTTTTGTAGAAGGACAGCTCCAGCTCCCACTGAGGAGGCATCAACCTCCAATAGGAAGGGTTTAGATGGGTCAGGTCTGGAGAGCACGGGAGCCGAAGAAAAGGCAGACTTGAGTCGTTTAACCCCTTAAGGACTCAGGGTTTTTCCGTTTTTGCACTTTCGTTTTTTCCTCCTTACCTTTTAAAAATCATAACCCTTTCAATTTTCCACCTAAAAATCCATATTATGGCTTATTTTTTGCGTCGCCAATTCTACTTTGCAGTGACATTAGTCATTTTACCCAAAAATGCACGGCGAAACGGAAAAAAAAATCATTGTGCGACAAAATCGAAAAAAAAACGCCATTTTGTAACTTTTGGGGGCTTTCGTTTCTACGCAGTGCATATTTCGGTAAAAATTACACCTTATCATTATTCTGTAGGTCCATACGGTTAAAATGATACCCTACTTATATAGGTTTGATTTTGTCGCACTTCTGGAAAAAATCATAACTACATGCAGGAAAATTTATACGTTTAAAAATGTCATCTTCTGACCCCTATAACTTTTTTATTTTTCCATGTATGGGGTGGTATGAGGACTCATTTTTTGCGCCGTGATCTGAAGTTTTTATCGGTATGATTTTTGTTTTGATCGGACTTTTTGATCACTTTTTATTCATTTTTTAATGATATAAAAAGTGACCAAAATACGCTTTTTTGGACTTTGGAATTTTTTTGTGCGTACGCCATTGACCGTACGGCTTAATTAATGATATATTTTTATAGTTCGGACATTTACGCACGCGGCGATACCACATATGTTTATTTTTTATTTTTTTTACACTGTTTTATTTTTTTTATGGGAAAAGGGGGGTGATTCAAACTTTTATTAGGGAAGGGGTTAAATGACCTTTATTAACACTTTTTTTTTACATTTTTTTTGCAGTGTTATAGGTCCCATAGGGACCTATAACACTGCACACACTGATCTCTAATGCTGATCACTGGCGTGCATTAACACGCCTGTGATCAGCATTATCGGCGCTTGACTGCTCCTGCCTGGATCTCAGGCACGGAGCAGTCATTCGTCGATCGGACACCGGGGAGGCAGGTAAGAGCCCTCCCGGTGTCCGATCAGCTGTTCGGGACGCCGCGATTTCACCACGGCGGTCCCGAACAGCCCGACTGAGCAGCCGGGTCACTTTCACTTTCACTTTAGAAGCGGCGGTCAGCTTTGACCGCCGCTTCTAAAGGGTTAATACCGCACATCGCCGCGATCGGCGATGTGTGGTATTAGCCGCGGGTCCCGGCCGTTGATTAGCGCCGGGACCCACGCGATATGATGCGGGATCGCGGCGCGATCCCGCTTCATATCGCGGGAGCCGGCGCAGGACGTAAATATACGTCCTGCGTCGTTAAGGGGTTAAAGGCGTCTTCCGCTTGAGGAGGCCAAGACTTGGGATCGGCATTTTTTTTGGTTAAAGCCACAATAGGAGCCACAATGGTAGAAAAATGTGGAATAAATTGCCTGTAATAATTGGCGAACCCCAAAAAACGTTGGATGGCACGGAGTCCGGAGGGGCGTGGCCAATCTAAGACGGCAGAGAGTTTATCTGGGTCCATTTGTAGTCCCTGGCCAGAGACCAAGTATCCTAGAAAAGGAAGAGATTGGCATTCAAACAGACATTTCTCTATTTTGGCATAGAGTTGATTGTCACGAAGTCTCTGAAGAACCATACGGACATGCTGGCGGTGTTCTTCTAGATTGGCAGAAAAAATCAGGATATCGTCCAGATATACAACAACACAGGAGTATAGGAGATCACGAAAAATTTCATTAACAAAGTCTTGGAAGACGGCAGGGGCGTTGCACAGGCCAAAGGGCATGACCAGATACTCAAAGTGTCCATCTCTGGTGTTAAATGCCGTTTTCCATTCATCCCCCTCTCTGATGCGGATGAGATTATAAGCACCTCTTAAGTCCAGTTTGGTAAAAATATGGGCACCTTGGAGACGATCAAAGAGTTCAGAGATGAGGGGTAGGGGGTAGCGGTTCTTAACCGTGATTTTATTAAGACCGCGGTAGTCAATGCAAGGACGTAGAGAGCCATCTTTTTTGGACACAAAGAAAAATCCGGCTCCGGCAGGAGAGGAGGATTTACGGATAAAGCCCTTTTTTAAATTTTCCTGGACGTATTCAGACATGGCAAGAGTCTCTGGGACGGACAGAGGATAGATTCTGCCCCGGGGTGGAGTAGTGCCCGGGAGGAGGTCAATAGGACAATCTTAAGGCCTGTGAGGAGGTAGAGTCTCAGCTTGTTTTTTGCAAAAAACGTCCGCAAAGTCCATATAGGCCTTAGGGAGACCGGTTACAGGAGGAACCACAGAGTCACGGCAAGGGTTACTGGGAACCGGTTTTAGGCAGTCCTTGGAACAAGAGGGCCCCCAACTCTTGATCTCCCCAGTGGACCAATCCAGGGTTGGGGAATGGAGTTGAAGCCAGGGAAGTCCAAGGAGAATTTCAGAAGTGCAATTGGGGATTACCAAAAGTTCAATCCTCTCGTGATGAGATCCGATGCACATTAGAAGGGGCTCCGTGCGGAAACGTATAGTACAGTCCAATCTTTCATTGTTTACACAATTGATGTAGAGGGGTCTGGCGAGACTGGTCACCGGGATGTTGAACCTGTTGACGAGAGAGGCCAAAATAAAATTTCCTGCAGATCCAGAGTCCAAGAAGGCCACAGCAGAGAAGGAGAAGGCAGAGGCAGACATCCGCACAGGCACAGTAAGACGTGGAGAAGCAGAGTAGACATCAAGGACTGTCTCACCTTTGTGCGGAGTCAGCGTACGTCTTTCCAGGCGGGGAGGACGGATAGGACAATCCTTCAGGAAGTGTTCGGTACTAGCACAGTACAGGCAGAGATTCTCCATGCGGCGTCGTGTCCTCTCTTGAGGTGTCAGGCGAGACCGGTCGACCTGCATAGCCTCCACGGCGGGAGGCACAGGAACAGATTGCAGGGGACCAGAGGAGAGAGGAGCCGGGGAGAAGAAACGCCTCGTGCGAACAGAGTCCATATCCTGGCGGAGCTCCTGACGCCTTTCGGAAAAACGCATGTCAATGCGAGTGGCTAGGTGAATGAGTTCATGTAGATTAGCAGGGATTTCTCGTGCGGCCAGAACATCTTTAATGTTGCTGGATAGGCCTTTTTTAAAGGTCGCGCAGAGTGCCTCATTATTCCAGGATAATTCTGAAGCAAGAGTACGGAATTGTACGGCATACTCGCCAACGGAAGAATTACCCTGGACCAGGTTCAACAGGGCAGTCTCAGCAGAAGAGGCTCGGGCAGGTTCCTCAAAGACACTTCGAATTTCCGAGAAGAAGGAGTGTACAGAGGCAGTGACGGGGTCATTGCGGTCCCAGAGCGGTGTGGCCCAAGCCAGGGCTTTTCCAGACAGCAGGCTGACTACGAAAGCCACCTTAGACCTTTCAGTGGGGAACTGGTCCGACATCATCTCCAAGTGTAATGAACATTGGGAAAGAAAGCCACGGCAAAACTTAGAGTCCCCATCAAATTTATCCGGAAAGGATAGTCGTAGTCCAGAAGCGGCCACTCGCTGCGGAGGAGGTGCAGGAGCTGGCGGAGGAGATGATTGCTGAGCTGTGGTAGTAACTGTTGTAGCATAACAGTCAGTTGAGACAGCTGTTGGCCTTGTTGCGCTATCTGTTGTGACTGCTGGGCGACCACCGTGGTGAGGTCAGCGACAACTGGCAGAGGAACTTCAGCGGGATCCATGGCCGGATCTACTGTCACGATGCCGGCTGGCAGGTAGTGGATCCTCTGTGCCAGAGAGGGATTGGCGTGGACCGTGCTAGTGGATCGGTTCTAAGTCACTACTGGTTTTCACCAGAGCCCGCCGCAAAGCGGGATGGTCTTGCTGCGGCGGTAGTGACCAGGTCGTATCCCCTAGCAACGGCTCAACCTCTCTGGCTGCTGAAGATAGGCGCGGTACAAGGGAGTAGACAGAAGCAAGGTCGGACGTAGCAGAAGGTCGGGGCAGGCAGCAAGGATCGTAGTCAGGGGCAACGGCAGGAGGTCTGGAACACAGGCTAGGAACACACAAGGAAACGCTTTCACTGGCACGATGGCAACAAGATCCGGCGAGGGAGTGAAGGGGAAGTGAGGTGATATAGGGAAGTGCACAGGTGTAAACACTAATTGGAACCACTGCGCCAATCAGCGGCGCAGTGGCCCTTTAAATCGCAAAGACCCGGCGCGCGCGCGCCCTAGGGAGCGGGGCCGCGCGCGCCGGGACAGAACTGACGGAGAGCGAGTCAGGTACGGGAGCCGGGGTGCGCATCGCGAGCGGGCGCTACCCGCATCGCGAATCGCATCCCGGCCGGAGGCGGCATCGCAGCGCCCCGGGTCCGTGGAACCGACCGGAGCGCTGCGGTGAGGAGAATGTAGCGAGCGCTCCGGGGAGGAGCGGGGACCCGGAGCGCTCGGCGTAACATATACATGTGTTAATTCATAGTTTTGATGCCCTCAGTGTGAATCTACAATTTTCATAGTCATGAAAGTAAAGAAAACTCTTAATGAGAAGGTGTTTCCAAACTTTTGGTCTGTACTGTATGTATATATATATATATATATATATATGTATATATATATATATATATATATATATATATATATATATATATATATATATATATATATATATATATATATATATATATATATATATATATATATGTATATATATATATATATATATATATATATATATATATATATGTCAACAATGAATAAATGACATTTTACTACAATGTAAATTGGTGCACAGACTGTATAACAGTGCTTATTATTGCTGTTCCTAAGTGGACATGTCCAAATTTGGCCCAAAGTAACAATTTTTTGTGTAGCCAAAATTATTTTACAACACTGCCTTAAGCCTCTTGGCCATAAAGTTTTGAAGGTAAGTTTGGGGTCAATATCATGTTGGAATATTTACCTGCAGCCCAATCTCTGAACGGAGGGAATCATTCTTTGCTTCAGTATGTCAAAGTACATTTTGCCATTAATGGTTCCCTCAGTTGTAGCTCCCCAGTAGCAGCAGCACTAATGCAGCCCCAGACCATGACACTCCCACCACTATGGTTGACTTTAGGCAAGACACACTTGTCTTTGCACTCCTCCCCTGGTTGCCGCCACACACACTTAAGACCATCTAAACCAAATATTTATATCTTGTTCTCATCAGACAACAGCACAAGGTTCCAGTAATTTAATGCAGTGTGAGGCGTATGGTCTGAGCACTGGCAGGACAACCCCCAACCCCTTCAACCTCTGCAGAAATGTTGGCACCACTAATACATATATTTCCCAAAGACAACCTATGGAAATTACACTGAGCACATGCATTCAACTTCTTTGAGATCAACCATGGTGAGGCCTGCTCTGAGTGTAACCTGTCCTGTGAAACCACTGTAGGGTCTTGCTCACTGTGATGCAGCTCAGTCTCAGGGTCTTGGCAATCTTCTTATAGCTTAGGCGATTTTTTGTAGAGCAACAATTCATTATTTTTAGATCCTCAGAGAGTTATTTGCCATGAGGTGTCATGTTCCAGTGAGCAGTATTAGAGTGTGAGTGTGAGAGTGATAACACCAAATTTAAGAAACCTGCTCCCCATTCACATCTAAGACAAGTCATATGACACAGGGGAAGGTAAATGGCTAGATGGGACTTATTTGGACATTTTCAATTAGGGAGAGTACTCCCTGTAGCAGAAGTATAGACATTATTGACTGTGTGTTAAGTTATTTTGAGGTAACAGCAACATTAAACACTATTATACAGGCTGTGCACTCACCAAATGGAAGAAAAAAGTGTAGTTCAGCTCACCACTCATAGCGCACATCAATGAACAGAACTGCGACTATCATGCGGCATTGCAGACACGCTTGGAGCACGGACAGTGGGGGCTTTATCCCGGATGATAAGAAGCAAACAGAAGAGTATTGGCAAATATTGATTAAAGAATAAAGGTTTTTATAGATGCATACCTGAGTGCATGGAGGTTGTGTGTGTGTTACGCCTAGCGCTCCGGGTCCCCGCTCCTCCCCGGAGCGCTCACGGCGTCTCTCTCCCTGCAGCTCCCCGGTCACTCCCGCTGACCGGGAGCGCTGCACTGTCATGGCCGTCGGGGATGCGATTCGCACAGCGGGACGCGCCCGCTCGCGAATCGCATCCCAGGTCACTTACCCGTCCCGGTCCCCTGCTGTCATGTGCTGGCGCGCGCGGCTCCGCTCTCTAGGGCGCGCGCGCGCCAGCTCTCTGAGACTTAAAGGGCCAGTGCACCAATGATTGGTGCCTGGCCCAATTAGCTTAATTGGCTTCCATCTGCTCCCTGGCTATATCTGATCTCCTCCCTTGCACTCCCTTGCCGGATCTTGTTGCCTTGTGCCAGTGAAAGCGTTTAGTGTGTCCAAAGCCTGTGTTACCTGAACTTCTGCTATCCATCCTGACTACGAACCTTGCCGCCTGCCCCCGACCTTCTGCTACGTCTGACCTTGCCTCTGCCTAGTCCTTCTGTCCCACGCCTTCTCAGCAGTCAGCGAGGTTGAGCCGTTGCTAGTGGATACGACCTGGTTGCTACTGCCGCAGCAAGACCATCCCGCTTTGCGGCGGGCTCTGGTGAAAACCAGTAGCCTCTTAGAACCGGTCCACTAGCACGGTCCACGCCAATCCCTCGCTGACACAGCGGATCCACAACCCGTAAGCCGAATCGTGACAGTAGAGGTGCCGCTGCCCGCTGAGGTGCCGCTGCCAAGTCTCGCTGACCTTACCACGGTGGTCGCTCAGCAATCGCAGCAAATTGCCCAACAAGGACAGCAGCTGTCGCAGTTGACCGCCACGTTACAGCAACTTCTGCCTCTGCTACAGCAGCAACCATCTCCTCCGCCAGCTCCTGCACCTCCTCCGCAGCGAGTGGCCGCTCCTAGCCTCCGCTTGTCCCTGCCGGACAAATTTGATGGGGACTCTAAACTCTGCCGTGGATTTTTGTCTCAGTGTTCCCTGCATATGGAGATGTTGTCGGACTTGTTTCCTTCAGAACGGTCTAAGGTGGCGTTCGTAGTAAGCCTTCTTTCAGGAAAGGCCTTGTCTTGGGCCACACCGCTCTGGGACCGCAATGATCCTGCCACAGCCACAGTCCAGGCCTTCTTCGCTGAACTCCGGAGTGTCTTCGAGGAGCCAGCCCGAGCTTCTTCTGCCGAGACTGCCCTGTTGAACCTGGTCCAGGGTAATTCTTCAGTGGGCGAGTACGCCATCCAATTTCGTACTCTTGCTTCCGAGTTATCATGGAATAACGAGGCTCTCTGCGCGACCTTTAAAAAAGGCCTATCCAGTCGCATCAAGGATGTGCTGGCCGCACGAGAGATTCCTGCCAACCTGCAAGAACTCATCCATTTAGCTACCCGCATTGACATGCGTTTTTCTGAGCGACATCAAGAGCTCCGCCAGGAAAAAGACTTAGATCTCTGGGCACCTCTCCCACAGTATCCGTTGCAATCTACGCCTGGGCCTCCCGCCGAGGAGGCCATGCAAGTGGATAGGCCTCGCCTGACCCAGGAAGAGAGGAATCGCCGTAGGGAAGAAAATCTCTGTCTTTACTGTGCCAGTACCGAGCATTTCTTGGTGGATTGCCCTATCCGTCCTCCACGCACGCACCCAGCTCACGTCGGTGTGGCGTCTCTTGGTTCCAAGTCTGCTCCTCCACGTCTCACGGTGCCCGTGCGGATTTCTCCTTCAGCCAACTCCTCCCTCTCAGCCGTGGCCTGCTTGGACTCCGGTGCCTCTGGAAATTTTATTTTGGAGTCGTTTGTTAATAAATTCTGCATCCCGGTGACCCGTCTTGTCAAGCCGCTCTACATTTCCACGGTCAATGGAGTCAGACTGGATTGCACCGTGCGTTACCGCACAGAACCCCTCCTGATGTGTATTGGACCCCACCACGAAAGGATTGAGCTCTTCGTTCTCCCCAACTGTACCTCTGAGGTCCTCCTCGGTCTGCCGTGGCTCCGGCTTCATTCTCCCACCCTTGATTGGACCACCGGGGAGATCAAGAACTGGGACTCTGCCTGCCTTAGGAAGTGCCTCTCCCCCCCTCCCAGTCCCGTCAGGCAAGCCTCTGTGCCTCCTCATGGCTCCCGTCCTTGTGTCACCCTGCCCCGTGCCAATCTTCATCCTCTGCCCTCCCTCCCCATTCCAACTCCTGCTGTACTGCCTGCCGTTGAGGAAACCCTCCATTCTTTCCCGGTGTCCTCATCCCAGGGGAGGCAGTTACCGGACAAAAAAAAGGGGAGACCTAAGGGGGGGGGTACTGTTACGCCTAGCGCTCCGGGTCCCCGCTCCTCCCCGGAGCACTCACGGCGTCTCTCTCCCTGCAGCGCCCCGGTCACTCTCGCTGACCGGGAGCGCTGCACTGTCATGGCCGTCGGGGATGCGATTCGCACAGCGGGACGCGCCCGCTCGCGAATCGCATCCCAGGTCCTTTACCCGTCCCGGTCCCCTGCTGTCATGTGCTGGCGCGCGCGGCTCCGCTCTCTAGGGCGCGCGCGCGCCAGCTCTCTGAGACTTAAAGGGCCAGTGCACCAATGATTGGTGCCTGGCCCAATTAGCTTAATTGGCTTCCATCTGCTTCCTGGCTATATCTGATCTCCTCCCTTGCACTCCCTTGCCGGATCTTGTTGCCTTGTGCCAGTGAAAGCGTTTAGTGTGTCCAAAGCCTGTGTTACCTGAACTTCTGCTATCCATCCTGACTACGAACCTTGCCGCCTGCCCCCGACCTTCTGCTACGTCTGACCTTGCCTCTACCTAGTCCTTCTGTCCCACGCCTTCTCAGCAGTCAGCGAGGTTGAGCCGTTGCTAGTGGATACGACCTGGTTGCTACTGCCGCAGCAAGACCATCCCGCTTTGCGGCGGCCTCTGGTGAAAACCAGTAGCCTCTTAGAACCGGTCCACTAGCACGGTCCACGCCAATCCCTCGCTGACACAGCGGATCCACAACCCGTAAGCCGAATCGTGACAGTGTGATGTCAGTTCCGGTGGAGCCGACTGCGAGAGCATAAAGTGATAACAGGTGTGTCATCAAGCCTCGCAAGTTGGTGATCATACAGAACTGAAGTAGTCAATAACAACCCAATTGGGAATAAGTGGCATAGCAATAGCTGATTATTGAGATAATTTAATTAAACGTATGCCTCATCACTAATACGGTAGAACACAAATAGATATAGATAAATAAAAAGTATATATATATATATATATATATATATATATATATATATATATATATCTGCATGTATACATATAGAATGATCGCAAAACTAGGGCATATAGAACTATACAACCCAGTATACCGCCACATCAACTGTGGTCAAATCAACTGTGGAGGATATACATACAAACAAAGCCACTATATATGTGTGCCATGTCCACGTCATATAGGTATAGTATAGTAGTAAGAGACAAATTTGTTTAAACATGAGTTAAATTATGCTGTGGGCTCCGGTTGCCAAAGAGATGTGGCTATAAACAGAATAATATCTTGCTAAGGCCATGTCATGTCCAGTGTGCAACAAAGGAGAAATATACATGTATTAGAACAATGGCTTTAAATTTATGCAAAACAAATCATCGCTGGCTAAGTGGGGGAAACCACGATATAGACCCACACGCGGTTGCTAGGGGAAACAACCAAATAGAATGGAGATTAAGAAACATAGTCAAAGGTGACTAATCTAGTAATGCACGACTTTGATCAAGTACATAAACATTTAAGTATGGATATTCCAAGTGATAGACAAGATAGCCTCTCCAATAATAATGTACAAACATTTTATAAAGAAAGAAAATTAGAAAATTGAAATCCATTAGAAAAAAAGTAATATGTTTCAGTATCTGTCGCTAGTCAGTCAAAATGTAAGTGACGCATTCATTTTGACTAACATACATTTTTAAGTATTCCATTGTAATCTTTACCATGTTTTATAAATCAGGAACAGGAAAGGGAAAAAGGATCCTCAATAGGCGCAATGGACAGCAGTGAAGGAGAATTCAATGGTCATCCATCATTAATATAAAGATATTTATTGAGCACACAATGGCAACACGTTTCTTGCCCGGATCGGGCACTTCCTCAGGCAAATGTGCATGTACAAACATAAAAATGGCAACAACTTAAATAGGCATAGATACGCAACTATTCAAAGGTCAAATCAATTAGGCTATTCAGGAACGCTAGTAACTAGACCAGCCATAGTAAAAAGCACACGTATCATCTTAGTGATCTAGAGAATTTACATAAAACAATCCAACTACTGTATATGCCCCTTTCCTTTAGAGACAAATGTCTTTTATGATAAAGTTTGTTTTATGTAAATTCTCTAGATCACTAAGATGATACCTGTGCTTTTTACTACGGCTGGTCTAGTTACTAGCGTTCCTGAATAGCCTAATTGATTTGACCTTTGAATAGTTGCGTATCTATGCCTATTTAAGTTGTTGCCATTTTTATGTTTGTACATGCACATTTGCCTGAGGAAGTGCCCGATCCGGGCAAGAAACGCGTTGCCATTGTGTGCTCAATAAATATCTTTATATTAATGATGGATGACCATTGAATTCTCCTTCACTGCTGTCCATTGCGCCTATTGAGGATCCTTTTTCCCTTTCCTGTTCCTGATATCTCTGCAAGCCGGCCAGCCACGCTGATACCGGAGGATCCAGGCTGCATTCAGCACACTGCATCATCACTCGAGCTCATCTAGGTGTTGTGCCCATAGCGCAACACCATCTGGTAAGTGGAATACCAACCCCTTCCCTTACCCTAAAGTTTTTGAAGTATTACACTAGGGGCGCATGTCCTTTTTTCTTTTTGTCTTGCATGTTTTATAAATCATCCAAGTTATATAAATTGTGTAACTGAACATTTGTATTAAATGTTTGTCACTAAAGTGTTTCAATATCTGTATTTCATATTTGTAATTTCCATTTGTATTAAATGTTTGTCACTAAAGTGTTTCAATATCTGTATTTCATATTTGTAATTTCCATTTGTTACTGTTCCAATGGTTGTATTTTATTAGTGTCTTCTTTATTTTCCCCGAATACTAAATTCATTCTCTGCTCTCTAGACATGACTGTATATGCCTGGGTTCCCTTATGATCTAGCTATGAGAACATCTAACTGAAAGCTATCCAAAACAAGATGGCATATCTCCAGACCTTGGCAGTCAGTCCACACTATTTTGATAAAGTGAATACATTTGTTAGACTATATGTCAAAGCCTTCAAGGTGAATGGCGATGAGACACTTCTCCGCATAATGATGGTGGGGCACAACTAGCTGAAAAGCTCATAGCCTAATGCCTTAACATTAACACATTTAAGCAGAACTAGAGAGTATTATAATAAAATTATTAAGGGTTTAAAAAAACTAATAAAAAAAACTATTGAATTGGTTACTAGATCTGTTTTAAAACAATTTCTCAAATAAAAAAAAATGTTAGTTTGCATGTTCCTTATTAAAAGTAAAAATCAGAACATGTGTAGGATATTTGTTACTTTTTGTCATAGTAACAGTTATCTTTTAATGAAGCAGCTAAGTAAAAAAAAACTCTGAACAGTACCCGCCATTATCATAAATTGTATGCTATTTTGTTACACAAGCATATACTTTGCCTATCTCATCGTAATCTCTACAGTCTTATCCATTCTTCAGTGACTTGTAGTATTGGTATGCCTAATAAATTGGCATACCCTTTTCTGCGGTCCCGGCCTGCCAGTTTAATTTACTGTGTTGGCTCTATGGTCTGCATATTGTGTCCTGTCTTGGCATTAATTATGTATTCTCTGTTTTATTCCTGGAGGTCACTGTTGCAGTGCCAATTTGTGCGTGCAGCATCTGGTCTTTGTTGGTCATTTCTAATGTTAACAGTGTCCTTATTTGCCTAACCCTGATGCTAATCTGCATAGTATATACACCTCATTATGATACTTAACTACAGAGTTAGAATTACTTGGAGTTATTTATTCTCACACTTAATATTCCAATGGACAAAGTCACATTATTTTGGAACAGACAACACATATGAACATGAGACTTTTTTTTTTTTTACTAAATACATTCATCTGTGAATATTTTTACTCTTTATTTGTATTAGTCTAAACCAAAGGACATCCCTAAAACCTGGACTTTGTGGGGATATGACATATTAGGGGACATATATCAATGTTTCTTTGGTAAGCAAGTTCTGAAGGCATTTTTATTTTGCTTTTATGCTACATATTTATCATACTATCACAGGGGGTTGATAAATTTGGAGCACATCTCAGACTTTTGTGAGACCTTTTAGCGACTTTTTAAATTTGCTCATGTACGGGAGTTTTGTATGCCAGGTCAGACCTGGAGCCGACTTGAGACTTTTTGTAAGGGGTTTGTGACTTTCTATTTGCCCACATGCAACTTTATCACATCATAAATGTGTGACCACTGCAAAGTGAAAACTTAAATTTGCATAGGTAAGGCTAATTGTAAGTTTTTGCTTACCCACACGTGCAACTTTTTGTGTGCCCAGAGTAAGCAAAAAAAATAAAATAAAAATAAAAGGCTTCAAATATCTTGATCAATGTCCACATTGTTGAAAGGTTTTTGCACCATTTTTATAGTTTTATGTAAAAATGCCTCAACATATAGTTCACCAGTTGCACCAGATCAACCAGTTGCTGCTTTTTAGATCTTATTTATTGGCAAATAACCATTAACTCCTTAACGACGCAGGATGTAAATGTACGTCCTGGTGATGTGGTACTTAACGCACCAGAAGTACATTTACGTCCTGAGCATAACTGCGATGCCGGCATCATGCGCGGCAGGTCCCGGCTGTGGATCGCAGCCAGGGACCCGCCGGTAATGGCGGACACCCGCGATCCCACGGATGTCCGCCATTAACCCCTCAGATGCTGTGATCAATACAAATCACGGCATCTGCAGCATCGCAGTACCTTAACAGGATGATCGGATCGCCCGCAGTGCTGCCGCGGTGATCCGATCATCCTGCACGGCAGACGGAGGTCCCCTCACCTGCCTCTGCTGTCTTCTGGTAGTCTTCTGCTCTGATCTGCCTTCCCGCAGACCAGAGCAGAAGATGACCGATAACACTGATCAGTGCTATGTCCCATACATAGCACTAAACAGGATTAGCAATCAAATAATTGCTATAAATAGTCCCCTATGGGGACTATTAAAGTGTAAAAATAAAAGTAAAAAAAGTTAAAAAAATAAAGTAAAAAAAATGTGAAAAACACCCTCCCCCAATAAAAATGTAAATTGTCCCATTTTACCTATTTTACCCCCAAAAAGTGTAAAAACATTATTTTATATACATATTTGGTATTGCCACATGTGTAAATATCCGAACTATTAAAATTAAATGTAAATGATCCCGTACGGTGAACGTCGTGAACGTAAAAAAAAAAAAAAGTCCAAAATAGCTGCTTTTTTATTACATTTTATTCCAAAAAATTTTTATTAAAAATTTAATAAAAGTTTTGTATAAGCAAATATGATATTAATAAAAAGGACAGATCACGGCCCAAAAAATAAGCCCTCATACCACCGCTTATACGGAAAAATGAAAAAGTTATAGGTCTTCAAAATAGGGGGATTTTAAACGTACTAATTTGGTTAAAAAGTTTGCGATTTTTTTTAAGCGCAAAAGTAATAGAAAAGTGTATAATCATGGGTATCATTTTAATTGTATTGACCCAGAGAATAAAAAAACACATGTCATTTTTACCATAAATTGTACGGCGTGAAAACAAAACCTTCCAAAGTTTGCAAAATTGCGTTTTTCTTTTTAATTTCCCACACAAATAGTATTTTTTTTGTTGCGTAATACATTTAATGGTAAAGTGAGTGATGGCATTACAACGGACAACTGGTCACGCAAAAAACAAGCCCTCATTCCTTAAGGTCCTTAAGGTCCAAATAGGCTGAGTCCTTAAGGGGTTAAAGGGGTACTCTGGTGGAAAACATTTTTTTTAATCGACTGGTGCTAGAAAGTTAAACAGATTTGTAAAGTACTTCTACATAAAAATCTTAATCCTTCCAGTACTTATCAGCTGCTGTATACTATAGCAGCTGATAATTTCCTTTATGTCTAACCACAGTGCTCTCTGCTGAAACCTCTGTTGATGTCAGGGAGTGTTCAGAGTAGAAGAGGTTTAATATGAGGATTTGCTCCTACTCTGAACAGTTCCTAAAATGGGCAAATGTGTCAGCAGAGAGCACTGTAGTCAGACAGAAATAAAATTAAAAAAGAAAAGAACTTCCTGTTGAACATACAGCAGCTGGTAAGTACTGGAAGGATTAAGATTTATAAATATAAATAATTTACAAATCTGTTTAACTTTCTGGCACTAGTTGATTTAAAAAATGTTTTCAAGCAAAGTACCCCTTTAACTATTCACTACAAGAGTCTACAGGAAGAAGCCTTAACTACATAACTTACTTCATCAGAGGCATTGGCTTCTGCTTTGTCTCTCCTCCACGCACACACTTCAGCATGATATTAGATTTGTTTCTGTCTGTAAGCATGTGCCCAACACAAGACCAGTAGGGAGCTGGCACATTAAGTGTTGTTTTAGACTACAGCAAGAAAAGAATAATGTTAATATATGGCTAATACTGTTGCTCGCGAATATTCGCAATGCAAATTTTATTCTCCAATATCGCATATCAAACCTCTCTGCTTCAAGCTTGTGTGGTGTAAAGAAGGCTCTAATACTACTGTGTTAGACTGGCGTGCGAATTTGCGCATATGCAAAAATGTGCATACGCTAATTTTCGCATATGCTAATTTTCGTGTATGCAAATTTTTTTATATGCTAATTTTCGCATATGCCAATTTTCGCACATGCGAAAATGAAACGCGAATATTACAAATATGCAAATTTAGCGAATATATGACGAATATTCGTCCATATATTCCCAAAATATCACGAATTCGAATATGGTCTATGCTGCTCAACACTAACTAAACATAGAGAACTGTACAATACTGCAAATGAAAAGCACAACCGCCAGGTATATTACTGCAGCATTCCCGTAGGTGCTGAGCACATCAAGTCACCTTCGGATCATGAAGTCTTCATAGGAAAAAATACTGTAAAAATTCCAGCTACTTAAAATAATTTCAAGCATTTTTGATAATCTTCTAAATACAACCCTGGTCATGCCAATGCATTTAAGACTATTAATCTTTCTTAATCATGGCTAAAAACAACAAGTACAGATAATGAGTAAATATTATTATGTACATAGCAAAATACAGCAACAAATTATTATCTTCATTGAGGGAAATTTATCAACTGGTGTGAACCTGCAAAATTGCATATGCACAGTTTGTTTTTATTTTGCGCTCTGACTTGCGACAAAATTATGATCTCATTTTGCATTACTTTTATGTTGTCAGCGCTGGATTTGTCATTCTTCTTCTTGTGCATTTTCAGAGGGTTTGGTTAGCAGATGCACTGTTTGCCATGCTGAATTTATAATTTTATATTTATATTCACCTGCACAAAATTATTTGTGCGCAAATTTTTATGCTAATGCACCCAGTGACCAGCTGATGTAAAAAAACATGTGTGACCTTTTTAAAAAAATATTTTTGCACTATTTAGGGGCTTTCAGTCATTTGAATACATTAATAAAGCGATGTTTGCAACCGAATAAATTTTCAGCATTTACTGCCAAAACCACACATATGTGCAGCAGGTTTTGCACTGTACATAAATTGTTTGTACTTGTTGCTGTTTTCACCCATGATTAACCCCTTAATGACACAGTGATTTTTCATTTTTTTGCATTTTCATTTTTTCCTCCTCACCTTTTAAATTCCATAACTCTTCCAATTTTTCATCAATTTTCAATCTATAGGGCTTGTTGTTTGTGGGATTAATTGTACTTTGTAATAATATCACTCATTTTACCACAAAATGTATGGTAAAACGAAAAAAAAAGTTGTGGGTCAAAAAAAACAAAAAAAAAAAAACATTATGCAACTTTTTAGGGGGTTGCCTTTCTACATAGTGCACTTTTTGGCAAAAATTATACATTATCTTTCTTCAGTAAGTCTATATGATTACAACAATGCACAATTTTTGTAGAATTAGTTTCATTTTGCTACTGAAAAAATATGTACTTTTTGTAAAAAAAAAATTGAAGGCTTAATGGGGTACCCCCATGGAAACCTTTTTTTTTTTATTTTTATTTTTTTAAATCAACTGTTGCCAGTAAGTTAAACAGATTTGTAAATCACTTCTATAAAAAAAAAAATCTTAATCCTTCTAGTACTTTTTAGGGGCTGTATACTAAAGAGAAATCCAAAAAAGAAATGCATTTCCTCTGATGTGATGACCACAGTGTTCTCTGCTGACCTCTGCTGTCCATTTTAGGAACTATCCAGAGCAGTATATGTTTGTAATGGGGATTTTCTCCTGCTCTTGACAGTTCCTAAAATGGACAGCAGAGGTCAGCAGAGAGCACTGTGGTCATGACATCAGAGGAAATGCATTTCTTTTTGGGATTTCTCTTTAGGATTCAGCCCCTAAAATTTTTTAATAGAAGTGATTTACAAATCTGTTTAACTTTCTGGCACCAGTTGATTGAAAAAAGTTTTCCACAAGAGTACCCCTTAAAATTGTCCTTTTCTGACCCCTTTTAATCTTTTATTTTTTGTATACAGGGAGGGCTATATGGGAGCTCTTTTTTGTGCCGTGATCTGTAGTTTTTAATGGTATCATGTTTTGTCTTAATCACTTTTTTTTAAAAATTCTGCTATATATAGTGACCAGAAATGTGCAGTTCTGGATTTTTTTATTTGTTAATTTTTTTACCTTCACAGCATCGACCGTGAGGTTTTATTAACATTATATTTTAATAAATCAGACATTTTTGCACCCTACGATGCCACATACTGTATGTTTCTTTATTTTTTTTACATTATTTTATTTATAAAATGAGAAAAGGGAGTGCTTCTAACTTTCATTATGGGGAGGGATTGTGCACATGTATTGCTTATTATTATTATTATTATTTATATATTTTTTGTTTAATAGTGCAGTCTTTCAATTCCTAACACAGATCAATGCTGTGCTAATACACATCATTGATCAGTAGTATCTGTGGTCTTTTACTCTAGCCTGCCAAAGCAGGTTCGAGCAACACAGAGAGAATCAGAATGTAGGGACCCTTCGGCCATCACTTAAGGTGATCGGGACTGCCCGATTGTTCCCTGGTGGTCCCGTTCACCCATAGCAGCCAGCCGGCAACATTGAGCTTCCAGCTTTAAGTTCCGCATTCAGCTTTGATTGCGGGATCTATAGGGTTGATAGCCTTGCAGTGGCTATCACCACTTCAGGCTTTTAGCTGCGGCCCTTCACTTTTGATTCCAGCCGGGGCCACGAGGTACGGAACAGGATGATGTCACAATCCTGCTCTGTAGCTGCTCTCCCCTTTTCAGGATGTACCTATACGCCCTGGGGAGGGAAGGTGTTGAAGGAAAATTGACAGATGTATCAACCCCAATAACCTATATATACATGTGGCTAGTGTTGGTGATCCTGAGTAAGGTGATGTTTTCCTTACCCCCAATCCGTTTAACCATAGTTGAGATATAGCACAATCTTGTAATATGGAAATCTACTCAAAACTTCAGTGGATGTAGGTTTAAACACTATCTGCATCTTTGACAGTGTCCTCTACTTGATGAAGACATGGGAGTAAAAAGAATGAACATTGATGAGGCTGATTAAAGGGGTTATCCATGGAGTCAGTTAATTTGTTACTGTACTGAGGCTCTCTACAAAAATAACAAACACTTTAACTTACCTTCCTCCACTCCTTCGGGATTAGGGAGCCCCCTCTCCAGCTTTAGATGTGAAGTTACATCGCCGATCCTCCCATTCCTAGCTGCAGCAGTGTCCCTCCTCAGCCAATAATATGTGAGTGACACTGTCAGTTTCCCCAGCTATAGATGCTACTTTCTGCAGCTCAGGAGAAAGCATAGTCACCGGCCGTGGACTGGGCATTTTGATTACAGAACTACAAGGGAGCGGCAGAAGGTAGTTAAAGCGTTTCTTACTTTTGTATGCACCCTGGGGACAATAACAAATTAACTAAATCCAGTAGGTAACTCCTAGTCCAAAAAGCTCAAATCTGAAATGTATGCTTCATACAATAAAATCCTTATTCAATGGAATCCTGTTGTAATTCTTATTTATGCTAATTGTAGTATTAAACTATGTCGCTTAAAGAAAAAAATTACAAAATGTGTTTTACATTTTTTCAGCAGGTTTATTTACTTTTCATTATGATTCCAACAGTTAAGTGACTATTGTTCTCATTTCAGCTAGTTCTTATTGTTTATATTGATTCAATTTATACCTTGCTGAGTTTATGTTCCTCTAATTAATGAAAGATGTACATCCCTATTAATAAAGAATGCCTTATTGAATGCCTTAATGCATTAGTAAACGCTTCCTTTTAGTAAGGTATTCTCTAGAATCACAAAATAATAAAGATTACAAAACATTGAGAGATGTGTTAAATGATTTCTCCATTCAAAAGTTAATTTAAACACCAAGTACAATATCTAACTAAGCATGCTGAGTGATTCTATTATATTTTGCTGCACAGCAATCTGATGCTTAATTCATTGTTGAGCAAATAGGGGGAGATTTATCAAAACCTGCCCAGAGGAAAAGTTGCTGAGTTACCCATAGCAACCAATCAGATTGCTTATATAATTTTTCAGAGGCCTTTTCAGAAGTGAAAGAAGCGATATGATTGGTTGCCATGAGTAACTCAGCAACTTTTCCTCTGGACAGGTTTTGATAAATTTCCCACATAGACTATGAATAAAGTATTTAAAAAAAAAAAAAAAAAATATATATATATATATATATATATATATATATATATATATATATATATGATTAGTTTAATGTTACATTCCTCTTTCAAAAACATAATGGAACATAGATGAAAAAAAAAAAGATATTGTTTATCCTGATTATGGCACTATATCAAGTATTGGCGTTTATTGTACATGTAAATATTTACTATACATTTATAAACTAGACATTTGATTATGGAAAGATGATTGGAAGACTTTTTGGGATTAGGAACTTTCAAAACAGAAGCCCTATAATAAAACTTAAAGCGGCATCCCAGTATCAGAAAATTATATTTTAATAAGACTATTATGCCAGGATATTATCACGTACAGCAGGGAATAGTGCATCCTAAGATTGCCCAAAACCCCTTTTCCTGCCTACTTATGTAATTACACTAGGCGACGATTCCACAACTATGTCAGTCTCTCCGCTGAACTAAAGTGTTGAGCGTCGCAAGTCAACATGATAAACAGAACACAGTACAGAGGTCAGGATTCAGGTCAGGACCCAATGAGTTAACTTAAATGGGCACTGTCAGATGCAAAAACGTTTAATATGTTGTTACTGATGAAAATTAAAGTTGTAAGGTCTTTAATTTTATGTTTATGTCTTTTTATGTTTTGAATATTTTAAAAAGAAAATGGCTCCTAAAAATCCCCCCACCAGGGGTCCCCTTACCTACTGGTACACTAACCAGTCCTACAGCAGCATAAGATTGTCCATGAGTCATGGACAAGAGATTACTCATTAACAAGGCTGCATGAGCAAACACACCCTTCCACCACACACCAATTACCTCCCACCAACACAACGGAGGGACACAACCCCTATTCTGAGAGTAATTCTAATATTGTGAGCTAATGAAAAGAGGATTTTTTATAATAAATATAGGTGATAGAGGCATAAACATTTTAATGTACATTGTCAGGATTAGGTTCTGAGTAACATATTATTATTATTATTTTTTTTTTTTTTTTTTTGTGGCAAGCAAACAAACAGATAGACAAACAAAGCAATGTCAGACAGGCCAGATCAAACTAGAACAGCTTAAAATATCAATACACTAAGCAAGAGAGAAGTCAAATACAAATCAGGATCAAACCAAACAGATTATATAGCACAGAATGGCAGGCAAAAGAGTATTAAAAAAAAAAAGGAGGTCAAAGAAACGTAGAAGGCAAAGCAGACAAAATACTAGACACACAGGTGTTAGCTGTAATCACAAGCAATGTGCAGCTGACTGAAAGAACAGTAGACGGAGAGCGGCAATAGAAATCTGGCCAGGTCCGAACGTTACAGATATATAACATTATATAGTGTTGCCACAAATTGTACTAGCCTCAGTATGGTTTTGTAGAAAGTGGTGTAGTTCCTATATTTTCAATGTGGTATAGTCTCCAGCATCCTGGCTTCTACTTCGACAGTGCATTATCCTCTACTGTCTCAGGAGGTGTGGCTGGATCTTGTCTCTGAGCTCAAGCTCTGCCTCCTGAGTGTTGTCACAACCTCTTACCAGCCTCTACAGCTTAAAGGGGTTATCCAGGAACAGAAAACCACAGGTAATTTCTTTCCAAAACCACTCCCTGTCTGTCTCCAGGTTGGGTGTTGCTCTGCAGCTCAGTTCCATTAAAGTGAGCCAAGTTGTAATACCACACCAAACCTGGAGACAGACAGGGAGCAATTTTGGAAAGAAATTACCTGTGTTTTTCTATTCCTGGATAACCCCTTTAACAAACCCTACATCCCTGGTGCATTAAGACCCATGCGGTAAGGGCGTACCTCTATGTCCGATGTACCCAATGAGTTAAGTAGCTATGCCATGTTAGAACTGACAAGAAATAAACTCTACCTGGGGGAAATGTTCCTTCTGGGGCCCCGGTGAAGCTGGTTGGCCTAAATGCTGGTTTGGATTGATATTCTTAGTCACAGCCTTGTCATAATGACTATGGATTGAATATCTAAAACATGTAAAATCTGGTTATCTGTGTTCCATATGGATTATATTTTTAAAGCTGATGCAATAAAAAAGAATCACTTTTTGCAACCAAAATCACTATTGCTGGAAACATTTCTTTCTTGGGATTTTGTATAGATTTCTGCATATTACTTGTTTCCCATGTGTCTGTGTTTTTCCTTGTATAAGTTGTTTTCTTAGCATGCTTAATTGTTTTCATATAAAAGTATTTATCTGACACAGGTACTTGGATTTTCTTTTATTACACCTTAGAGCTTCAACTAATGAAGTTAATCTATAAACCTAGACACAGAAAATCTAATTGCATTATTTATTTCCTCCAGCTATACTATACTGTACGTGTAATGTGAAGAATTGCACAGTAAATGAAACATGCCATATGCCCATATTCCTAAATGCTAATTAACACTAATACTTGGAGCAGCACAGAACTCCGACAATCTGGACTGTGAGCTCAAGTCTACATTTGTATTTGTTACTACATAAATACTAGCTGAAGACTAAGATGGCCCTATTCATTGTATTTAGGGCTGCAATGATTAATCAATATTATCGATAAAAATCGATAATGGGATTCGTTGTCGATGAATCCTGTCATCAATTGATCGAGCTCTGAATCGTAGTTAAGCAAAAAATGATTTACAAATGTCATAACGCCTGCATTACGACATTTGTAGCTAATTTTTTGGGTCAGCGCTGCACTGTGGGCGGCACTGGGCTCCACCTGCTCCACAGCCGGCTCCCAGTACGGAAATATAAAGTTACAGTGCTGTGATGTCATATTCCCCGCCCGAAGCTCTGATTTCTCGGCACCGATTAACCAATCAGAGCCCCCAGTGGAGAATATGAAATTACTGCACAGTAGCTTAATATTTCCTGCTGGGAGCCAGATGGCCAGGGGAGGGGGTTGCAGCGTACTGCCGCCCTGACCTCTGTTCCAGGTATGGAGGTGCAGGCACCATCAGTTACGGAGTTACGGAGATGCAAGCAACAAGAGAAGGTCCTTTCCCTTTCTTTACTGGCCCCGTGGGTTAGGGTGGGAAGGAGGTGTGCCGCTTTGAATCGGCTGGCCCCTCAGACTTTTCACGAGCATTACAAGACAGCATGAATATTACTTCCCAAACCACAGACAAAGTAAGGAAGAGGACCTTCTCTTAGATCCCATTATGACAGTTTTGCTTCAAATGCTAAGTCAGTGTTTCCCAACCAGGGGGCCTCCAGCTGTTGCAACACTAAAGCTCCCATGCTGGGAGTTGTGGTTTTGCAACAGCTGGATGCACCCTGGTTTGGAAACACTGTGCCAAGTAATAATAGGAGAGCGGAGAAAACATAAAAAACGCTTATTCACTTGTTTTTTTGGTCATTTTGCTGTTTTTCCCCGATTCATCGATTAATTGTTTGTTGCAAGACTGGAGTGTAATTTTCTTTGTGAGTTTTTGTTTATGACAGGTATTTTTCCATGGTATTTACTATTGTGTCATGTTTTTGGTGATTTTCCGGATGTTTTGCTTTTTTAACACATGCTTTGAGCTGTCGAATTTTCCAGAGCTCAAATCCACCAAATTTTATGTGGAAACATTAGTAAATTTGTATTTTATTTTTTTATTTTTTTTATGTTGGTTTCTTTGGAGACTTGTCCCTTTTACCTGATGGCCATGCCCCTTTGTTGGGTTCTCTGAGTAAAATTAAGTGTTAGTAGGTTTTTTTAATGGATTTTTGTCGGAAATTTGGGTGCAAAAACATTAGGAAGATTTATTAAACATGCACAGAGGAAAAGCTGACCAGTTGCCCATAGCAACCAATCCAATTGCTTTGTTCATTTTCTTTTTAAAGGCCTCTGAAAAATGGAAGAAGTAATCTGCCTGGTATGGGGAACTGGGACACTTTTTTTCCGCACAAGTTTTAATAAATCTCCCAAAGTATTTATGAAGCCACCTTTTGCCACTTGGCAAAAAATAAATAAATAGAACGGGGTTTCGAAGCTTGTCTCAATTGAACTCATGCATCAAGTTTTATTTTAATTTTTTACTGCACATGTTTTTTTTATGACTTCCTGCAATAATTATCAATAGGCAGTACAGGCTATACTGGGGAAATCTAGTAAATGTTAAGAATTAGTAATTTTAAAAAGGAAAGCATGCTCCCCCATCGCAATTCCCTTGCATCTGCTGCTCCGATTACTCCTGGTTCCAGGTTTCTGTAATGTGTTTGCCAATTCTAATTTTAGAAAATAACTGGCCAAAGCCTTGACCCACTGCCTGTGACTACTTCTAAAATAGACTAGGGTAAATTGCCAGATCTTTCACTGTGTCTGGTAGGGCTGGGGTGGTATATTTTACGTTTATAAAAGTGTGTACGAGCAATAGTGTAAAACAGCTGTGCAGTGACTTTCCCCATCCAATCTGACAGAGCTTGAGTAGATCTGCAGAAAACAATAAAACACAATCCCCAAATCCAGGTGTACAAATCTAGCGGCATCATACCCAAGAAGACTGGAGGCTTTAAAGGGGTACTCCACTGGAAAAACATTTATTTAAATCAACTGGTGCCAGAAAGTTAAACACATTTGTAAATTACTTCTATAAAAAAATCTTTATCTTTCCAGTACTTATCAGCTGCTGTATAGCACAGAGGAAGTTCTTTTCTTTTTGAATTTCCTTTCTACCTGATCACAGTGCTCTCTGCTGCCACCTCTGTCCATTTAAGGAACTGTCCAGAGTAGGAACAAATCCCCAAAGCAAACCTATCCTGCTCTAGACAGTTCCTGACATGGACAGAGGTGTCAGCAGAGAACACAGTGGTCAGACAAAAAGGAATTAAAAAAGAAAAGAACTTCCTCTGTAGTATATAGCAGCTGATAAGTACTGGAAGGATTAAGATTTTTAATAGAAGTAATTTACAAATCTGTTTAACTTTCTGGCACCAGTTGATTTATTTTTTTTTCTCTAGTGGAGTACCTCTTTAATCTCTGCCGGAGATACTGCAGCTAAGTCCTGAGTAAGGGTTTGAATATTTTCTTTAATGCAATATTTTTTTTATATCTATCTAATATTCTGTCTTCACTTTGCCATTATTGGGTAGTGAGTGCAGAATGATGAGGGGGGATCATTTTTTTTAAGTTTAGAAGAAAGCCACAACATAACAAAATGTAAAAGAAAGTGAAAGGGTCTGGAGACCTGACCAATTGTTTGGAAGGAGATAATGGCCGAACCTACTAGTTCTCAAAATGACCTGATTGACAAGATCAACAACCTAGAAGACGAGCTGGAGAGGCAAGCAATAATAATCTCTGATGTTGAGGATCAGTCACACCAGAATAATGTAAGACTACAGGGAATCCCTGTTTTGATTCCAAATGACCAGCTCGACTCTACTTGCCTTTTACCACACTCATCTAACAGGAAAATTTAAACTATGTCCATCATCTCCCTAAGCCAAAAACTCCCTATCCGCCTCCATAGTTATAATAACATGTTTTTTTTTTACATTTTATTTGCCTTTTAGCATCTACCCAGATAAAATATATAGAATTATCCTCTACTACCAATACCTAGGGCTGTAAATTGGTGGTGCACAAACAATTGAAGACTATATCCAAGTCATGTGTTACATGTGACACCTTAAAGCTTACCTGACATTGCTTGTCTCTCTCATAGCCAAGTCAAGATAACTGAAGAAGACACACAGTCTCAAAAGACTAATCCTTCTGTCAACAATGATGACATGCTGAACTCTATAGCAGTAATACTACCTTTGCATATTAATAGACACAATACATAGCAATACAAATATGTGATTTCTGGTTTGTTAATCTATCTGTGGTCCCTCTGGCTTTACAGGATGAGATTTCTGAATGGGATTATCCAAAAGCTTTTTAAAATTGTGTGCACATTCCCACACAAAAATAGCATTTAATGCATGCAAGGATGTACAGCTAATATATTAGTTGATTTTAAATATTAAGGATTTTAAAGATAGATTTGGGCCCATGTCATCCGAGTCAACTGCTCTAAATTAAACATCTTTTCTCTCTCCCAGACTCTTTCTTTTCACATGCTGGGAAGGTTCTTTGCTTGTTATACTAATGCCTCTCTAATGCCTCTGAGAATTCTAAATTATTGCTTTTTTTGTCCATGTTTGTAGTATGTAGTAATGTGTTTTTTTATGTTCTTTTGATTCACGGGAGTGAAGGTGTAAAATTTTCATATGATAGTACAGTTGTAGTTGGTAGTTGTAATACTTTATACTCAAGTGATCTAAGGCTGGGTACACATATGCCGGCATAGTTTCCCTCCGGCATGCACCCGAGGGAAACTGATGCTAGAACTGATCCCATTCATTTGAATGGGACAGTTCACAATGATCCCAATTTTGATGCCGGATGGTTGGACACGCAGAACAGCACCAGACAGGGGAACACAGCTTGCTGTGTTCCTCGGTCCGATGCCGGGAACAATGGACGTCGGATGCTATATAGCTGATGACAAATGATGCATTTTGTCATCAGTTGTGGCATCAGTTGCCTTGAGATTTAGGTCCACCTATGGCGGATGCTGGACATATGTAAACCCAGCCTTACTGAGCTAATCCTTTGTTATCATGAATCCTTATGGTAATTTACATTTAAGGTGTTAGATAAAGAGGTTAGGAGGGAGTTCAGATGTAGCAGCAGTACAAATGGCACAACTGCAAGTTATTTCCCCCTTCCCTACCTTCATAGCCATAGACTTGCTATAAACACTTGAGAGCAGCGTGGATTTATCAATTTTGCCACTCTGCACTGCTGCAAGAAATGATAAATTCCCCGTGTCCATAGCCAACCCCACTTGAATATATACAATGCTGTTTAATGAATTGCCTATGTGTTTGCACAAGTGGAAAATGGGCATTGGAACTTATTGGATGGCAATAACTGGAGTTGCGGTAATTTACATATATCTCCATCCTGTAGGGTGACTCTGTCTAACAAGACAAAAGATGACAGGTATTTTGGAGGTTTACATTTTATGTAAAAGGGGCTTGGTTTGCAATATGCCTGTCTACTCCAATAAATAACTATAGTTATTATAATTAATAAAAATACAATTTAAATGTATGTTTACCATTGACACACTGACCAGTATAGATAAGGAATGCTTAAATTGCTATCATTGGCATTGTTCTTTTTTACAGAAAAAGCATTCCAGTTACTGATATGCTAGCTCTCCAGAGCATATTGCTGTCTTTCAAGTAACTCAAGTATTTGTCTGTACTGCATCTATAATACCTGTAAAACTCTTGCTGCTAAAGAGCACAGTTCTAATAATACCACATTGTCAAATAACACTATTAAAAGGCTAATTTACTGCCAAGACAATTGCAGGGGTACTGATCAGAAGTTTGGCAAGCACGCCCCTATCAAATAACTCACTAAATGTGGCAGTCTCTATTGAGATCAGTTTTTAAGAGCTATATTTTTGGAGTCATGATATGGCTGTGGTTACAATTTTGTCAGAAAGAGACAGAATTATGAAAGTGGCTCATACTGTTTGGCAAATCTGTTAGATCTTTTGACACATTTGTGTAACTATACACTACCTACTATCTGGCTCAACTGTGCCAAATTTTTTACCCAAAATCAAAAAGCACAGGGAAGCATCATAAACAATGTTCTTTTCTGCTACACCACACCCACTTAGGTAGATAGCAGTACACTGTGTAGGGCTAGTAGTAGCATCATAATGGAACATGATGGACAACAAAAAGATGTGCAGGTGTGTAGGGCTAGTAGTAGCGGTCACCATTTTAAGAAGTCTGTATCAAATCTCAAAAGTTTTGGACTTGCAGAATTGCAGAATGTTTGGAAAATTCTAAGTAAATTTGATTTGCTCATCACTTGGTTACAACAAACAACCTCTCATATAACTATGTCAGTTACAAAATAGGGACAACGTGAAAATGAAGGAAATTACTCGGGCATAAAAGTCTACAAAAACATTTTATGTAATATAGATAATACAATTATATGTATGTGTAAAAGACATTGGATAAAAAAATGTGTATATTTATGGCTACAAAAGTTCTTTCCCTGTAAGGAGTCCAAATACAGGTAGTGAGGATAGGACAAGCAGGGCTCTGTGTAGGCTCCTGGCTTGTCAATCACCTCATTTCCTGTATTTGGACTGTATTTGTCTACCCCCACTTCCTGTATTTGGACTCCTCATAGAGACACACAGGCAAAAGCTGCAGGGACAAAAATCTACATATTTTTTAACCAATGTATATTACAAATATACATATAATGGTATTATCTACGTTATATAAAATGTTTTTGTTGATGACAGGTACACTTTAAGGTCCAGAAAACATTAAAGGGGTATTCCATGATTATTATTTTTTTTGACTATGCTACAGGGGCTGTAAAGTTAGTGTAGTTCATAGTATAATGTCTGTACCTGTGTGTGACGGTTTTCTCACAATTGTTATCTGATTTTCACCCCAATATTTATTTTTACCAGCATACAAAATGACTGCTGTCTCAGATTTTTCCCAGGTTGCAATGTGGCCGAGACCTGACTCACTAGTACACTGCAACTAATGCAACAGCTAGAGGCACCCCAATTGAAAACCACAGGTCTTTGAATGGATGCAGCTCATTTATGTTTCAATGGGTGGGGTGGTTGATGTGTGGGAGGGAGGAAAATGGAATTGTGGGATCTGTAGGCAAAAAAGTAAAGTCAACCAGGAAATACCAGTTCACAAAAAGCTAGCCCCAGTATTATGGTAATTTCACAACATAGCCATTTAGCCCAAAGACAAGGGCAAATCCTTCCTAAGCATGTCCATTACTGTCTGACCGGTACGTACTTAAATCACCTTATGGTGGATAACCCCTTTAAGGCTAGACGGGGTAAAACAAAAATAGTTTATTTTAGTATTATTTATAAATTATTTTATAAACACAGATGTAATCCACTGTAGCTGTTTCCAATAGCTCAAAGCTTCCTGCTTGCAACTTCATACATGCCAACCACTGGCTGAGGCTGGCCCGTGATTGGCTCAGAAGCCATTTCTTCTGTTTACAGACAGGGAACAAGAAGTTCTGAGCACTGGGAACTTCATCATAGGAAATGTACAAGTGGATGATTTGCTGCAGGTGTGTATGTCTCCAAGGACATCAATACCATAGTGGCAGACCACGTTGCTGCTATGGGGCCCTTGGAGAGAGGGGGCCAGGTCCTGGTTGGTCCCATTCCCTTCTCTATCGGTAAAATAACTTCTCAATCCACAGGGAAATACACGTCAGCAAATTAATGGAGGGGGGTATGGAAAGCAAGGGGAAATAAACATCAGGCCTTTCTGTCTTGGGGCAAAATCAGATTTAATAATGGAAGACCCATTACTATATTTGATATGGAGCCTATTTCTTCTATGTACACCACTGTTTTGCTCCCTACTATAACAACCCCTTATGTCTAAAATCTACAACTACAACCCCCCTAAATATTGGTTATGAAATAATAGTAGCCATGGACTTAATATAATAATATTCTTTTCATGAGGTTTTATGATTACTGTTAATAAGATAAATAAGGTTTATTTATGAACATATGTATAAACACTACAAATACTTACAAGTATTAAATTAACTGAGATTTATGCAACTCTTTGTTAACTATCCCCAAGAGATACGGATGGTGTGCATGTGTTTTAAATAAAAACAAATAATTTGTGTTGTTTTTCTTTGACCTCCCGAACACAGATAGAGGATTAAATCCTGGCACTATTAATGTATTTGGGTTCTTTCTGATGTCTTGCTGGCTTTTACACAAAAGCATTAACACATCATTCTGGTCTTTTGCCCTCATTTTATTTCTGCTATCCGGTTTTCTATGGAATAGACTTTCTACACCATGACTGAAATAGTTTAATTTGTGTCTAACAAAAGCTTCTCCTGGAGAAAGTTCAATTTTTTTTCAATTGATTTAGATGTCTTGCTGTCCATCCTGTTCAGTTTTCCTCCAACATGAAAATGATAATGAATTTTAATAGTCCAGCTTTTACACATAATGTTACACAACAACCTTCCATTGTGCTACTTACATTTCTTCCTGGTTTTTACCTTAGATTCTGTTAGTTATTTATACTCCCAATTCATAATTCCTTCTCAGCATTATAATATAATATATACAGTTTGCCAAAAGAATGGGGTCAAAACCTATTAAAAGAACACTCTAGTTACATGTCATTTTTTTAATATTCTGTTTATGTACCGAGTATTGTGTTTTTATGTGATATCATTATGGAACTGTAGTTTGTTTTTGTACCCCTCCTTCCCTCTTTTTTTTCCTTCCCCCCTACTACTGGAGTACCTCTTTAATAAAAGTTATATCTTACTACAGTAAGTGGACAGTAATTGTTTATAGACAATGAGAAATCATATTACTTGTTTTTATTAAGGTTCTGCAAGCAAAAGTAAGATGTGGACTTAATACACTTTTTTATAGAAATGGTGCATAAGAAAACAAAATAAATTATTATGAGATAGAAAAGCTGCCGTGTTTTGCATAGTGCACCTATGATTTACATATTTATCGTCCATAAAAGTGAAAGTGCACTGGAAAATTACAGGGATTAAAGGCACAACAATCCCAGTCCTCTCATCATCACCAGCAGTGTAGCACCTGTGCACATGTATCCGCTGTGTGATCTACAGCTATGTTATTTTTTCTACATTATTGGATGTCATTATCACTGTCAGATAAAACAATATCCAGATCTCTTGTTACCCAACATGTGATGTTGTTGTCACCTGTCTCTAGCACCAGTTTCGTTGCAGAATAAGCAGTGGGTAGCTAGTAAGAGATGATTTCATGTTCTGTTCTCATGCATTTTTCATGAAAGTCAAAAAGTGTAGGTGTATTTCCAATGTCACGTAATCCAGCATGATTGCTATGCCTACAGTATCCAGAATGATGAAGAGTGAAGTCTTTTTACTGATAGAACAGTACAAAGGGCAGATATGTTCCTAATGAAAAAGCCAGTCCTACATCTTCCTATAAATTCATCAATTACATTTGATACAATAGAGCCCTGTTAGGCTGGGTTCACATACAGTATGTCTGGCATCCGGCATAGGTGAACTCAGCCTAAATTTCGACACAACTGATGCCTCAACTGATGACAACTTGTCATCAGTTGTATGGCATCCTGCATTCCAATGTTTCTGGGCAACAGACAGGGGAACGCAGAAAACTGCGTTCCCCTGTCCGGTTCCCTCCGTCGTGTCCAATCATCAAAATTGTGATACTGGATGATTGTGAACAGTCCCATTCAAATGGGAACAGTTCTAGTATCACTGATTCTATCCCACTGTACCGGACACATGTGAACCCAGCCTAACATCGCCTTTGGCAAAGAAGAACCTGTTCTATCCTGGTTTTTACCTAAACCCATTTACCTAAACCCATTGAAAATAAAAGCACAATAGCTGAAGGCCTACTCTAATACACCAGTTTTAAATAGTCTCCAATCATACTTAAAAAAAAAAGTCAAGATGCCTGGCATGTGACTGTTCTTTTAAGAGCCATTCATGCTATAGAATTTCCACCAGGAGATATTACGGGCAGAGACTTCATTGGTAGCGAAACCAAGCCTGTGCTGAGACCACTCAGAAATGCAAATGTCTCAGTACACGGCTATATATTTAAATGCAGATTCTGCCTAAAAGAATGAACATGCTCAATATTTTTTAATCTGGTACCCAGAATTTCTGTGTCAGAACATCTGCAATGGAAATTCCATAGAGTGAATGGTGCAACTGAATCCAAGTGAGAACAATTAAAGGCTGCTGCACAGTAATACCCTAGACCAGTGTTACCGCAAAGCTATGCTTTTTGAAAATAACATAGAACAGAGTTGTAAGGTAACATAGAACAGAGTTGTACGAGTTGTAAAGTCTGTTTGCAGGTGATGGATTTGTTAGCTATATAGTTTCCAAAGCACAAAACAGCTCTCTGGACTTTATTTTATGATTCAGTACCAAGCCTTATCTGATCTTTCTTTACTTGGTTCCAGTTGGCACAACTATAAAAAATAGCTTGTTTTTTGATTGCATCTTCATGCTCATTACATTCAACAATGACTCATTATCTGCAGATACGGCAATGAGTGTCTGTTTATTTGCTCCTGTCACATCCTGTACTATACTGTTACTCTGCTTTATATTCAGCCTTTGAAAAACTAAGCTCCTTGTGCTTCAGTAACCTTAAATTGCTCCCCTGATAACTATACCTTAGCAGACAATATCACCTTCTATACTGAAACTACAGTAGCAATTCACCTCAAGCCCAAATCCAGCCTCGAGGCTCTGATAGGGAAGGGAGAGAGATTGAGAGGGAAAGTGCAATTGTGGGTGTATTACAGCAACGATTCACCCCAAGCCCAAATGCAGCCTAGAAGCACAGATAGGGTAGCGAGAGAGATTGAGAGAGAAAGTGCAATTTTGGGTGTATTACAGCAGTGATTGTGTGCTACAGCACTGGTGTGTACAACAACTGAAAAGCTAATAGTAGCCAGCCAGTTAGGGTTGAGCAGGTTACTAAAAGCGTATTGTCATCTATTAAGTGAAATCTGTGCATTCATCTAAGTGGTGTACCATTTTGTTCCTGTTAAAGTCTCAAGGGCCTAGTTACTGTGAAAGGCCAGCCAAAAGTACACACCTGCTGATGTTGTAGACAAATACTGTTTTAAGCATACTGGAGCACAATGTACTCCCCTCATAAGTGCATACCACATACATACATCTAAGTGGTGTACCATTTTGTTCCTGTTAAAGTCTAAAGGGCCTAGTTACTGTGAAAGGCCAGCAAAAAATACACACCTACCCAAAAGTACACACCTGCTGGTGTTGTAGACAAATACTGTTTTAAGCATAGTGGAGCGTCTTCTACTCCCCACATAAGTGCATACCACGTATGTAGATCTGAAGCCTAAGCTTCGGGTATCAGCTAGCGGATGTGTCTCGACCAGCAACCCATCTGCCATCATCGATTGGTTAACACCGTCATGCACTTCATCACAAGTGACATTTGACACCCCCAGTCAACACTCGGTGGGTTCCTCAGACACAATCCTCAGTTGACATGGCCCGGGAGCAGTCCCTGTACTCCCATTGCCTCTGTCCTATGCTGTTTTCTCCCCTAAAGAAGTATCTTATGCTGTGGGTTCACCCCACTATTTAGTGAGGACGATCTAATAGCGGACAATCAGCAGCTACTGCCCAGCCAAGAAGTGGAGGAGACATCCGCCGATTCCTCCGCTAGGCACGCAAGTAGTGATGAGTAGAGTGGCATGGGAGGTGGTGTTGCGAAGGTGGTCAGGCTCCTGAAGCAGACACTCTGGAGGAACCTGAGGATTACATCAGTGAGGTGCAGACACAACTCGATGATGATGAAGCTGATTGCACTTGGGAGACAGGTGAGGAAGGGGCTTCATCGTCATCAGGAGAAGACGGTTGCAGGTTGCCCGTGAGTCCACAGCTGAGCCAGCAAGGTGGTAGCATGGTTGGCAGTCAGCATGGTGGCAGAAGTGAAAACTCTGGAGCCAAACATGCCTGGGGTAGACCACCTGTTTCACTGCAGCCTACCTTCCTGGGAGGTAGTGGAACAGGGGTTCCTGGAGTAGGCTGCAGTAGTGGTCAATCCGTGCGGACTGTTGGTGGGAAAATCAGCTACTTGGCAGTGTGGCAATTTTTCATAAAGCATCCAGAGGAGGTCAACATGGCCACAAGCAAGATGTGTCAGCAGAAGGGCAAGCGTGGCCAGGGTCCCAATGTTGGCACCTCGGCCCTGCGTCAACATATGCAGCGTCACCATAAAGCTGCCCAGGAGAACCGTGGCTCCGATGTGGTGGTCCATCCTGCTGCATCACCCAGTGGAACACCGCTCCTTGTTTCAGCCTGCAAAGGCTCTACATCCTCAGCCGAAGAGAGCTGTATGTCATACTCATCTTCTGTCGCTCCAGATGCTCCTGCTCCTCCTACTTTGAGTCATTCCGCCAGCAATCCATCGGCAAAGCCATGTCCAAGAGACAACAGTATACACCCACTCATCCAATGGCTCAGAAGCTGAATGTGCTCCTGTTCAAGTTGCTGGTGATGCAGTCGCTCCCTTTTCAAGTAGAGTGCCAAGCAGTCATTTCTTTGCGAAGAAGGCAATACCAGCCCTGCACAATTTTGTGGAAGAGAAGGTGGTCCAGTCCTTGAGCCTGTCGGTGTGTACCAAAGTGCACGGCAGCGCCGAAGGGAGAAAACAGGTCTTTTACAGCCCACTGGGTTAATGTGGTTCCAGCACAGCCACAACAGCAACTTGGACAAGTCACGCCGCTTCCTCCTCCACGCTCTCAGGCTGTTGGTCTTGTGACATTGTGTGACTCAGCTTCCTCATCTCCAACGTGTCCTCAGCCTCCACTGCACAGACATGTCTCAGTGCCCCTCCAGCATACCACACGGCGGTGTCATGCTGTTCTTCACATGGTTTGCCTTGGCAAACGGAGTCACACGGGAGGAACTGCTAAAAGTCATTCATCAAGAAATTGAATCATGGCTTACACCATGAAAACTGGAGATGGGAACCATGGTGACCAACAAAAGGAAGAACATCTTGTCTGCGCTGTGACAAGGAAACCTGAGCCATGCGCCCTGCATGACACATATGCTCAAACTGGTTGTCATGCGGTTCCTGAAGTGTTCCCTCACCTGCAAGACATCCTAACAATGGGAAACTTTGCATGCACTTCAGCCACTCGTACAATGCAAAGCACACTCTCCTTGAGCTGCAGCATCAGAACGGTATCCCACAACATAATCTGATTTGCAAAGTTTCCACACATTGGACTTCCACCCTCTATGTCTTGGACCGACTTTATGGACAGAGAAAAGCCATCACCGATTTCTTGATGATCTAAGTGGATAGGGGGACTCTGATGTGTAACTTCAATGTCAACCAGTGGCAGCTTAAACGAGACACCTGCCGTTTGCTCAGGCCCTTTGAGGAAGCCCCCTTAATAGTCAGTCGCAGGATTAAAGGATGAACAACGTCATTCCACTGCTTCATCTACTACAACATGTGTTGGAAAGGATGGCTGGTCAGGGCACCTACATTTTTTGGCCACATGATCCCTGTGGGGGCTGAACTGGTGAAGGAGGAGGGGGTGGGGCATAGTGGAGCACAGTTTAGGCTTTGCAAAGTGGACGGTTTTTGTAGTCATCTGACAGGAGAGGAGGAGCAGGAGGGTTATGAGGAAGGCGAGAAAGAGAACTCAGACACACTGCTGGAGAGGGGGGTGGGGTGGCAAAAGCAGTACCAGCTGCATTAGCAGCAGCCTGAGTCTACTGAGTAGCTATCTTCACCCGCATAGTGAAGCAACTCAGAAGCAGCAGGTAGACCTGGAGCAGGACCTGAACCAGCAGGTGGTGGCATACCTTGACATGACCATGCCAACCACGATTGGCTTCCGGGCAGCCCAACTTGATTTGTGGCCGCAACTAGCAGAGTTTACCCTGGAAAAGCTGTCCTGCCCGGCCAGTAGTATGGCATCAGATCGGGAATTTAGTGCAGCGGGGGCCATAGTAACCCCAATGAGAACTCATCTGTCCACGAAAAATGTGGAGAGATTGACCTTTGTGAAGATGAATTAGGCATGGATCAGCCAGGATTTCAAGCCACCAATGCCAGATGCATCAGAGTAGATTGACAATGGTACCACACTAACACTTCACAAATATGGATAGTGCAAAACATATTTAAGGCGCTGCTCCCCAGTTACAGACATTCCTCCGCATCAGACCACAAGTAAGTATTGAGGATATCCATTACGTAAAACTTAATTTTTAATAATATTCTTAGGATAAAATATATGTACCCAAATAATTTTTAAATCAAACAAAACAAAACATTTTGCCAAAAACACCATGTGCCACCTGCACCACCAAGTATTGATGTGATGAAAAGACCTCTAATAAGGTGGAAGGGAATAACGTATGGTCCATTGTAACCGGTGGGGGTAAAAACCTCCCCTGCAAGGTCCTACTCCCGCATTATTAATTCCCTTCTTGGTATGTATTACTCTCCCTTAAAAGGGCGGCCCCACACAGAAACCTCTCTCTCTTTCCCCCTACATACACTGACATTTCCCAGTGTTTTTAGGTGGAAATAGAGAGTTTCCTGAGTGGGGCCGCTCTTTTTAGGGGGAGTAACACTTGCCAAGAATGGAATTAATAGGGCGAGAGTAGGGCCTTACAGGGGAAGTTTTTACCCCCACCTGCTACGATGGATAAGACGTTGTTCCCTTCCACCTTTTCGAGGAAAGTGTTACTTGTCTTAAAAAGGACGGCCCCACACAGAAACCAATCCCTATTTCCACCTAAAAACCCTGGGAAATGGCAGTGTTTGTAGGTGGAAATAGGGAGAGGTTCCTGTGTGGGGCTGCCCTTTTTAGGAAGCGTAACACTTGCCAAGAAGGGTATTAATAATAATAGAGAGTAAGGCCTTACAGGGGAAGTTTTTACCCCCACCGGTTACAATGGACCATACGTTATTCCCTTCACTCTGTCACCGGGTCCTGATGCTGCTGATGCCTCCTCCAGGCTGTCTCATTCTGCCACAATATGTTCTCTTCATGCTGATGCCAGCTCCAGGCTGTCTCATTCTGCCACCATATGTTCTCATCATGCTGATGCCAGCTCCAAACTGTCTCATACGACCACCATATGTTCTCATGCCGCTGCCTCCTCCAAGCTGTGTCATTCAGCCACTATATGGTCTCTTTATGCTTCTGCCACCTCCAGGCAGTGTAATTCAGGCACTATATGTTCTCCTCATCCTGCCGCCATCTCATGGCTGTGTCATTCAGCCACTATATGGTCTCCTCTTGCTGCTGCCAACTCCAGGCTGTGTCATTCAACTACTATATGGTCTCCTCATGCTGCCACCACCTCCAAGCTGTGTCATTCAGCCACTATATGGTTTCCTCATGCTGCCGCCACCTCCACGCTGTGTCATTTAGCCACTATATAGTCTCCTCATGCTGCCGCCACCTCCATGTTGTGTCATTCAGGCACTATATGGTCTCCTCATGCTACCGCCACCTCCACACTGTGTCATTCATCCACTATATGGCCTCCTCATGCTGCCTCCAACTCCTGGCAGTGTCATTTAGCCACTATATAGTCTCCTCATGCTTCTGCCACCTCCAGGCTGTAACATTCAGCCACAATATATTCTTCTCATGCTGCCGCAAACTCCAGGCTGTGTCATTCAGCCACTATATGCTGCCGCCAACTCAAGGCTGTGTCATTCAGCCACTATATGGTCTTCTCGTGCTGCCAACACCTCCACGCTATGTCATTCAGCCACTATATAGTCTCCTCATGCTGCCTCCACCTCTGCGCTGTGTCATTCAGGCACTATATGGTCTCCTCATGCTTCTGCCACCTCCACGCTGGGTCATTCAGCCACTATATGGTCTCCTCATGTGCCGCCACCTCCAGGCTATGTCATTCAGTCACTGTATGTTCTCCTCATGCTGCTGCAAACTCCGGGCTGTGTCATTCAGGCACTATATGGTCTCCTCATGCTGCCGCCAACTCCAGGCTGTCATTCAGCCACTGTATGATCTTTTCATGCTGCTGCCACCTCCATGCTCTGTCATTCAGCCACTATATGGTCTTCTCAAGACACTGCGACCTCCACGCTGTGTCTTTCAGCCACTATATGGTCTCCTCATACTGATGCCACCTCCAGGCTCTGTCATTGTTCCACTCTGCGACAGTGATTCTAATAGCGATGCCTCTGATCTGTATGTCATACTGAATAACAGTATTATTTTACTAACCAAGCACACACCCTATACGTGTACCAGCAAGGCAAAGTATTCTACACCACTATTGAGGCTATCTGTAGGCCAGAAATAGCCGTTTTTAATAGTGATTCACCGCAAATAAATTCGGACCAAAACTGTTTTTGGGGGAAAATTCGGTGAATCGGACTAATCAAATTTTTCAAAAATTCGCTCATCTCTAACCGAAACCCAAGCTTCTTAACTAGAGTAGTCGCCAAAGCATGTTACATGCTGAAACATGTCATTCACATTTCTTTCTGTCATTTGAGTATATGCGAGGAACTTTTTTTTTGCTTCCATCTATCATAACTTTCATTCAGTTTTTTTATGTTCTATAGTTATGTTTCTTTTTTTTATGTCAGTTATTACATAGTATGCATAGTCATTTGAAAATAATTTCTTCACCATACTTCTCCCACCTGCATATCTTTCTACTATCCTCTCTAATCATAACTTAGACTCCAGTCACACAGAAAAATTACACAGAAAAATTAGGGCCAAACGCCCTATGTAATAAGGGCAGCGATCAGTCGTTGAAAAAGTAAATACTTGTTAATCAGTTGATCTAATAGATAAGTGCCTATTTACATGGTGATTTGGCCAATTTAGTACAATCAAGTCTTCACTTGAGCTTTATCCATTCTCTAGAAGGACCAGATTAGCTAATACATTACAGTATCTAATGATCACCGTTTTTATTTTGCCCTGAAGTAATTTTATGCTTTTTATGCATCACAATTTTGTTTTAGTTACGATCAAAGCTTTTGAGTCTAAAAAGCCCAATAGCTTAGATTAAAGTTAAAGAAATTTGACAATTTCAATGGAAAAGTTCTTTTTTGCAAGTTGAAATTTAACAGTGAAAGATTGTTTAGCCAGCTGAAACGGATTGTTATTGTATGGAAAGAAATCATTTTAGGTTGTTGTTGGATACAGGATTTTTTGTTGACAAGGTTTTCCTAGGCCCTTACCAGAATGATTGATCATGTACGGACAATTTGTATAGCGACAATAGTCAATATGGACTTATATGTGTGTGGTTGTTTTTGCAAAAAAAGATTATTTATTAGACAATTGTTCATTCACCACTCTACATCTATGTAATGTGTATTTGGTCACCTTTACACTTAACCTCTGCCTATCATTTGAAAAAATATGTTTAACGTGTCACAGAAATATGTCAAAAGTTTTGATCAGTCAGGATCCCATCAATTGTTAGTATGGGCCAGGAGAAGCATGTGGATGAAGGCTTCTTTCCCCAGGTTGCTGCTTTAGGAGACTAATTCTATAAGATTTTGGAGCCATGAACTTCTCCCGGCTACTTCTAGGGATCGGTTGGGGCCTAAACACTTACACTTTGACTGGTCAATACTTTTGCCATATTTCTGTGACAGGGACTTTAAAAACAATTGCACAATTTACAACCAAGTGCACATAAAGGGAATCTGCTTCTTAAAGCCTGCTGGCAGCCAGGCAGATTGAGAAAACAGCAGCCAAGCCATCAGCATTCTCCTGGAGCACCACCAGAGCATTAACTTTGCTGAATAAATAACAGATAACGGATGAACTCTGCCATGGATCAACCCATGGTAAGTATCATTTTCATCAGTGTCACCCGCACTACAAGCCTTTACCACCACGTAAGTGCAAATGACACTGACAAGAGATTCCCTTTAATATATGTCTTATTGCAGATACAGATTATGTAGAAAAATGTTCTCTACTTAACAAGGTCCATTCTCTTTCATTCATATTGGATGGTGCTTGTTTTACAGTATCTGAAATTGTGTAAATATACTGTCTCTTCAGACTGTAAATATTAAGGAATAGATTCATTGTTAAAGGTCATTATTGTCTCTTTCTGTCACTCACAATCTCATTTCCCTCTCACATGTACACAGTAGAATCAATTATCAACTACTGCAATAGCATCTACATCTGTGAACATGTAACATAAAGGGTAATGCTATGCTAAGCAAAACATGAAGGTCATTCTGTATGTGATATTGGCATAGATAACTTTTTTGTGGCTCCAGCAAATAGGAAGCAAATAAGTAAAATAAGAACATAATGAAATTCCCAAGGTTGGGGACAAATCATCAGTCAATAAATGCATATTTATTTTACTTTTGCTGAATAGACTTTTTATGGAACAGCACAGCACACCAAATAACCCTGGTTTAACCTATTAAATCTGCCACTGTTGTTTGTTCATCCTGCTTCTTTGGAGCACAACACAATGAAACATGTTGCTGTTACGAGCCTGAAAACGCTTGGGAAATTTCAATAGGACTGTGAAGTACACACTGGGGAAACATTTGTCTTTTCTATACCTGTACCGAAATTTTATTACATCTATGTACTCACCATAATCTATTGTTCTATCTGGATTATCTGAATAAAGCCGGGGCTGCTGTTTTCTCATTTCAACAGAATAACTTGTGTTTGTTTTTTTAAGTCATGTGAATTGTTGTTTGTCATGTCAAATCTTTAAACTGCTACTGAATTACTAGTCACAGACAGAATACTATAAAGTGTACTGTCTTTTCATATTTTCTTCATTTTTGTTTTGTTTTACACAGGTAGACAGACAGATAAATAAATTAACAAATCAATACATAGAGATAGATAGATATGGCATAAATAGATAGATAAACAAATACCGTAGATGGATGGATAGATACTTCAAAGGAAAAAGCAGTGGCACTCCAATTTGGTGAAGAAAAAAAAGGTTATTTATTCATCAAATTGGAGTGCCACTGCTTTTGAGGGCACGCACCTACAATTTCAAGGAGTGCTGCTTTCTTCCTGTGATCTGGATGGATAGATAGATAAATATATTGATAGATTAGATAGATGGATAGATAGATAGATAGATAAAATAACCAGGAGAGCAGCACAACTAATAATGTTCCAATAAAGAAGGTGGTGCACGCTGGAAAATACCTTGGTGAGGGGTCTTAACTTGAAATAGAAAATCCAGACTCCAACAGCACACAAGCTTGGTGAAAAAAGTGGTTGTTTATTGCATCACCAGATGATAGAAGCAACGTTTCCGCGGCCTCTCGCCGCCATTTTCAAGCTCAAGTGTCTGCCCAGAAGTGCAACATTATATGTGCTCACATAATTGAATAATTACATAATTGTTTGACAGAATAAATTACATCATATGTAAACAAACAGTGTTGACATAAAATAAATCATCTTAGTTGCAGTGATCGGTGTCCTCTCATATTGTAAATGTTCGGTGTTTTCACATAACAAGTCCCAGTGCGTTTCTCCATGAAAGGTGATTGGTGATAGTTTTAAAAATTGCTTGAAAAAAGTTTCATAAAATAGAAAATTGAAATAATGCACTTACCCAACAGAGATGCTGCAGTCTCGTGTATCGCCGTATGCTGTTTGTGTTTGTCAGCAGTGCGCAAGCGTATCAGACTCCACCAATCCTGTGCGGGTCCTGCTGTTCTGACACAGCCAATTAGATTGCGCGCGTCGCATGCGCACATTGCCAACTAGTACTGTCACCAGCCATCTTGATTATGGGCAATTGTGCCCCTACGTTAATGAAGTAAACGGCAACTGATGTAAGTCTATTCCACATAAAAGGTCCCGTGTTCACTCTGCAGGATATAGCAGATAGAGGTTGCTCAAAAAGAGTACTTATGGCAAGTTTTGGTGCTCACCCGTATGTGTGTAATGAATGAACACCACTCACTCCGGGTGGGGATCAGTGGAGCCGTGAATGCCATAGGCAAACTCTGCTTCACATATACCAATCACCTCTTGCCTCCTTACTCTGTAGTTTCTGCATCCTCGGAACAAATTAGACCCATTTTATGCAGAGAAATGATAAATTATTATCAAAATAAAATTAAGTAAAACCTGGTCCTAATATAAATATTCAGCGAATACACGATTTTGCAGCAGTGTGTCAGTGGCTTGATACAATGTAGACTCGTAATTATCTGAAATTAAATAGAAAAGACACAAATATTAGTCTGGTATAGATTACAATACACCAAAAGCAATGTATAACAGTCAGGGGCTACGTACTGAAAAGTTTATCTCTTGCTCATTCCAGATGTGTTCTTAAATTCAGCACTGAGACCTTTTAGTCTCATGGAATCCAACCTAAAGATCCACATCAATTCTCGTTTTTTATCCTGCAGAGTGAACACGGGACCTTATATGTGGAATAGACTTACATCAGTTGCTGTTTACTTCATAAACGTAGGGGCACAATTGCCCATAATCAAGATGGCTGGTGACAGTACTAGTTGACAATGTGCACATGCGTGCCGCGTCACGCGACACGCGCAATCTAATTGGCTGTGTCAGAACAGCAGGACCCGCACAGGATTGGTGGAGTCCGATACGATTGCGCACTGCTGACAAACACAAACAGCATACGGCGATACATGAGACTGCAGCATCTCTGTTGGGTAAGTGAATTATTTCAATTTTCTATTTTATGAAACTTTTTTCAAGCTATTTTTATAACTATCACCAATCACCTTTCACGGAGAAATGCACTGGGACTTGTTATGTGAAAACACTGAACATTTACAATATGAGAGGACACCGATCACTGCAACTAAGATGATTTGTTTTATGTCAATACTGTTTGTTTACATATGATGTAATTTATTCTGTCAAACAATTATGTAATTATTCAATTATGTGAACACATATAATGTTGCACTTCTGGGCAGACACTTGAGCTTGAAAATGGCAGCGAGAGGCCGCGGAAACGTTGCTTCTATCATCTGGTGATGCAATAAACAACCACTTTTTTTCACCAAGCTTGTGTGCTGTTGGAGTCTGGATTTTCTAGAAAGATAGATAAATAGATGGATAAATAGATAAATACATTGATAGATTAGATAGATAGATAGTTGGATGGATAGTTGGATAGATAGATAGATAGTATAGATGTCGAAGACATGAAGAGATGCAGTAATCTTGACAGGTTATGAGAATTTTCCCTTATGCGGTTGCTAAAATTGCAATCATGTAGAATTTCCTGCTTATGATCTCTCTTTTGTTATTTCTAGGTTGCATTAAAATAACACATGTAATCTCTTTTTTTTTCAGCCTTTAAATTATGAGAAAAAGAAGTTATATTCGCTAAACATTGAAGGAGTAAATACGCATCTGGATTCAAGATTTTTTCACCTGGGACCTTTCAAAGACTCCACCATGTTAAAAGTTATTGTTGGGGATGTAGATGAGGCACCTTTGTTCACAAAGCCTTTTTATGAGATGGATGTTTATGAGAATGCTGATATAGGAACAATTGTGGGAATAGTAACAGCTCATGATCCTGACAGTTCTAGTAGCCTAATAAGGTAAGATCTCTTTTCTTTCTTAATGTTTATACAGCTATGTAGTTCTATACCTTTGTGCATGTACTGTGTATGAACCAAATTGTTTAGTACAGTAATATAAAGTGTCTTTCTGCAACTATTTCAGCAAACAGATGTATAAATATTTGGTACACATTCTCATTGTTGGCACATACTCACAGGAACCTGATGTATCACACAATATTTTTTCTTTTCAATGGAATTTTATTGAAATTTTTAACAGATAGAAATGTGGTACAAACATTTTACATTAGCAATTAGTCAAGGTTGACAGTAATGATAAGGAAAAAATGAACATATTGGTATTACAATTGACACACAGGTCCCAGTGCATGCGCCCTTCAGCTCACCTTTTTTTGGCTGGTTATTGTACTTGTGCCCATTATCTTCTTTCTTCTCTTTGGTAGAGACGCGTGCGCAAGCAGGACAGTTCCCGATACTAGGGGCAGAGAGGAAGCGCTCTCTCTCTGCACCTAGCACTGCGCAGGCGCACGGAGGAGGAAGACAGCGGCGGGTGCCTGGATGACACGCAGTGGCACGCATTTTAGATGAGTTGAAGGACGCATGCGCTGGGACCTGTGTGTCAATCACACATTGGTCCCAGCACTGACATACAAGGGGTGGGCGTGGAGGTGGCGGGGCATCGCTTACCTCGCACCGTCAGTGGCTTTGATCAAAAGCGTTTTTGGGGTCATGAAAGCCTGCAAATATTAGGTAAAAACATTGCTATACCCACCACCTGCACACAGTACAAAGGCTGTGTTCAGGTTATTGCACCCAGATTTCATGACAGTTGCGCTTTAAATACATAAGGATAACATTTATAAAATTGTCTCAGATGCTTTCATGACAACATATGGATTTGACAAGTAGCCACTTGCCACATTTTTTAAGCCACTTGTCACATTTAGTTGTTATTATCCTTTTGTTCTTCAGTGTTTAATTCAGAGCATGGTCTGGGCCAAAAATCATGTCTGGTAGCCTTTATGGGGTACTCCAGTGGTAAAAAATTTTGTACCCAGATTTCAGGACAGTTGCACTTTCAGGGGTTGTCCACACCCCAATCCCTAGCATGTGGATAAACTGCATTACCAGACACAGCCCATGGGCACATAGAGGGTTTGTTTTCAAATGAAAAATATTTCATTTTTCTAATTCTCCAGAATAACCCATGGAACCATCATGCATATGATAGATCTACATTGTACAGACTCATAATACAATGCCCCCACCTTGGAGGCATAGTGAGTATGGGGAGAGCTATGAAAATAAATTAGTCTTGCTTAAAAGATAACTTTTATTTTTTTATCAGCTAAAAGGTTTTGTATTAAGCTTTTACTTTGTACAATAAATTGTCTTAAAAGCATGCTGTTTTCCACTTCCTGCACCTTTTTTTGTATCATTTTATTTTTTCCCCAGACAACAAAAATGTGCAGTAAGACACTGTAGTTGACACCACTAAGCAATAGAGCATAGTATATTTGATACTGTTGTGAGGCTAAACCTGGGAAGCCTTTGAGCAATTCACTGTGCTTCACCCAAACAGTGGAAATACACTGATACATCAAATTTTTTAAAGGTTTTGTTTAGCCAGATTTTGTATTTAGGAACATCATGAGTTGAGCGCATCTTACAACAGGTATAACCACATTAACAGTATTAAATATATTGTAAGCTATATATTGTAAGCATTTGCTCACTGATGTCAGCCATCCCTGTAGTTCTCTGTTTTCTGGAGATAGGTTAACCTCTTGGGGACACGGGGCATACCTGTACATCCTGCGTCTGCTCCTGCGATATAACATGGGATCACGCAGTGACCCAGCATCATGTTGGGTCAGTCCCAGCAACTAACGGTAACCGGGACCCGGGGCTAATAGCTACTTACCCTTTAGATGCTGCGATCAAAGTTGATTGCCGCATCTTAAATGTAAAAAAAAAGCATTCCTGGTAGCTCAGTCGGGCTTACCGGGATCCCTGCGGTGTCCCAATCAGCTGGGATGCAGCAAGAGGGTCTCTTACCTGCCTCCAATGCATCTGATTGATTGCGATTGATTGCTCCAAGTGCGAGATCCAGGCTTGAACAATCGACCGCCGATAACACCTATCAATGCAATGCTATGGCATAGCATTGAACAATGCCTGTGATTAATGTACTGCATGTTATAGCCCCCTATCAGGGCTATAACATTGCCAAAAAAGTGTAAAAAAAAGGCTAATATGTGATTTAACCCCTTCCCTATTAAAAGTTCAAATCACCCCTCCTTTTCCCATTAAAAAAAACATGAAAATAAAAATAAATATAAACATATGTATCAGGCAGGTATCACTGCTTGCATAAATGTCTGAAGTATAAAAAATATATAATTAATTAAACTGCACTGTCAATGGCGTACACGTAAAAAAATTCCAAAGTCCAAATAGCGTATTTTTGGTCACTTTTTAGACCATAAAAAAATTAATAAAAAGCGATCAAAAAGTCTGACCAAAACAAAAAATGGTACCGATAAAGACTTTATATCATGGCGCAAAAAATTAGCCCTCAAACATCCCCGTATGTGGAAAAATAAAAAAGCTATAAGGGTCAGAAGAGGACATTTTTAAATGTATACATTTTCCTGCATATAGTTATGATTTTTTTTATGAAGTAATACAAAATCAAACCTATAAAATTAGGATATCATTTTAATTGTATGGGCTTATCGAATAAAGATAAGGTGTAAATTTTACCAAAAAATGTTCAGTACTGTGTAGAAATGGAAGCCCCTAAAAGTTACAAAATGGTGATTTTTATTTTTTTCAATTTCATTGCACAATGATTTTTTTTTTGTTTTGCCATAGATTTTTGGGTAAAATTACTGATGTCATTACAAAGTAGAATTGGTGGAGCAAAAAGTAAGCTATCATATGGGTCTGCAGGTGCAAATTTGAAAGTGTTATGATTTAAGGTGGAGGAAAAAAACACATACAAAAGAAGGTCTGTGAAGAGAGCCATACACTGTATTCAGCAAGGAATCTGCCTATAATGACTTACAGTAGCTCAAGTTCTTCTGTGATACTATAGTATTTAAGTTTATTATGTACAACACTGTGCTTCTTGGCCAATGTATCTAAGTCTGTCATATTTGATACTCTCTAATACTGTTTACACAACTGTCCACAACACTGCACTGTCCAGTGCCAATCATTCCTCCATTAGACATCATTGTAGAAAGGCACATCATTCCAGTTGCCATTGTAGCTGAGTAGTGTTGAGCGGCATAGGCCATATTCGAATTCGCAAATATATGGATGAATATTGGTCATATATTAGCAAAATTTGCATATTCGTAATATTCACGTTTTATTTTCGCATATGCGAAAATTCGCGTACGCAAAAATTAACATATGCAAAAATTTGCGTATACAAAAATGAGCATAAGCGAAAAATTGCATATGCGAAGTTTAGCATATGCGAAAATTAGTATATGCTAAAATTTGCACACCAGTAGTATTAGAGCCTTCTTTATACCACACAAGCTGGAAGCAGAGAGGGGTGATCACTGTGATGTGTACTGTGAAAAAAAAAAAAAACGAATATTCGTAATTACGAATATATAGTGCTATATTCGCGAATATTCGCGAATTCGCGAATATGCGATATTCGCGAATAAAATTTGCATTGCGAATATTTGCGAGCAACACTATAGCTGAGTCCATATCATGTTAGAGCTGATTGCTTCTTACATAGGCAAACCAGCCATTTCATGGGGAAAAAACTATTATTTTCGTTTTTTTGTTGTTTTTTTTTTTTTTTGGCTAAATTCACACACAGTACTTTGAGCCATTTTATGAGCTATAAGCAGCTGAAAACATCAATCAAAAGCAAAAAAAATAAAAATTCAGACAATACCATTTTGGTACCATAGTTTTGTGAGCCTCATTTTGAGCAGTAAATGAAAAAAATCCCAAAAGAGCTGAAAAAAAGACCAAAAAAAAAAAAATGCATGCTCAAAGAATGGCTTGAAATAGGGCAAAAAATTTTGTCAATAAAAAAGTTCTTGCTCTCATTTTTGTGTTAGTATATTTAACATGCCACCTAATTTTGCATGGATAAAAATTACACCTGTAAAATTTATGTACTGTGTGTATGAACAACCGGATGTTTAACTATTGAGTCCATTTGAGACATTTTTTGCCTGCTTTATTAACCGTAAAACAGCTGATACCTCTCCTAGCTCTGTAGGGCCTTAGACAATAGTGGCCTTAGACAATCACTGCTATGGTATTATGCCAAAGCCATACTCTGATTAGAAAGCTTATGAACCCCACACTACCATAGTTTTTACTTCTTTTTGTAAAGGACCACACTTTTTACCTTTTTCTATTTTTTTATGTTCCATATATATATATGGTCATTTGCCTACTGTGATACTGACATAGTACAATAAAAATAGAAAACCAAACAATAGTAAGAAAAAGGAAAATGAACAAGCAATAAAAGTCAAAATATGTATCAGTACTGCGGGAAAATACAAGGTCAACTACATGGGGAAGACGGAACTCTCCTTTACTTGGATGTGAAATGAACGAAAAAAAATACTATGGGTGGTGTGTATTAAAAGAAGCACATCCAGCAAGGTCTTTTTGACCTGGAAGACAGGCCATCACTGACCCAATTGTAGGAACCAAATAGATCAGTAAAAGGAAGAAAGAGAAAGGTCCTTGTACAACTTCATCTTTCATTAAAATGCTCTTCTCCTTGAGGCTAAAACAATGTACAAACATCTCCTTGCAGATTTAAGAACAGCTACTGATGGTACACATAGGGCCTGCATGAATAAAGGCCTAAAAATGACAGAAGCTAGCTGAAGCACCTGCAGCAAAAACCAGGCTTAAACTAATCCTGAACTGATTTAGATCTACCTCTTACAACAGGAGAGGACAGATTGATTTGCGACTGACTGGTGACATTTTTAGATAGGAGCTGACATGTGACCAAACTATCATTCTGTTGTACAATGAAATGTAAGGCATATAAGCAAGATTAAAGGATTTGACCAATGTCTGATTGTGGGGGATCTGATGCTACCCTTATCCCCTTGCCCTAGTCAACATAAAATATAAAAAATAAAAAAGACTTGTACAGTGTACTGGCGTATGGTTGTTGAGAAGTGAATGGTTCTTACAGTGTTTTTCATTATACACACTGTGGGCTATCGGATAACTGCAAACATAAGATGAAGATTTACTCACAATCTGAAGGAGCATTTTCTGTAAACTTATTTTCCTTATTTATATTTCATTGTGTCTTGACAAAGTGCATAAATGCAAGGTAGCAGAAATTATTTACATTAACTACATCTCCCAGGCCATGGCACAACGATTCGGGGGAGGAGCCCCCCTTACTCATGTTTGCAATTATCGCATAGCCCATAGTGTGTATACTGAAATTGAAGCTGAGAAAATAATAACTCTGAATTGTGGGACTGTCCTCATCTGTTTGAGTGAACACTTTTGGGAATAGTGTAATAGTGCTGTTTCATTGCGTCTTCAACTGTTTTTGCATATTTTAGGAAGGGCACCTTTCATTTGTATGGACAGAACCAGTTTAGTAGAACATTTTTTTAACTCTCCATCCACACATTTTCATCTAATGATGTTATATAATGCATCCATTTAGTTTGCTTGGTGGTTGTTGAGTGCACAGAAAAAAAATTCAAATAAATAAATAAAAACCTTGTTAACCCCTTTACGATAACATGTTGGCTCTATTGTTCAGGTATTTGCGATCATGGTGATACTACACACACACACACACACACACACACACACACACACACGTGTGTGTGTGTGTATAGTATCACCATGATCGTAAATACCTGAACAATAGAGCCAACATGTTATCTTAAAGGGGTTATCCAGGTATTACACTTTGCTCTATTTACTTCAATGGAACTGAGCTGCACTACCACCAACAATCTGACAGGTGTGGTGCTGTTTTTGGAAAAAATAGGCTGTGTTTTCTAATTCTGTACAACCCCTTTTAACTGCATAGAAAATTCTGCAGACTAATAAAAGAATGTTTAAAAAAAAGAATAAAATGTATTTATGTGCACAATTCTCTTAAAAATATTCCTTGTCCTATTCTTCATACTGCTACAGTTATGACATAAAAACATTTTGCTATAAAATGTGCTACTATTGTGCAAAGTTGGTAAAACATGAAAAAATACAATACGTATTTGGTATTGCTGTATTCCTACTAAACTATAGAATAAATGTAGCAGTTAATAAATAAGTTATATGTACCCAAAAGTGCACTATTTAAATATACATCTTGGGGGAATTTATCATTATATACATATACAATTTTCACTGTCTATAATGTGCAATCTTTTTTGCACAATTCTATTTTTTGTGTGTTTTTTTTTTTCTCAATTTTTGTTAGAACTTTACAAGTGGAATTATAAATAACGCTGTATGGTAGAGCTGATTATGTGGTGGACATCGATTTATCAACTGTGTCTTTTCTCTTTACATGCACACATTTTTTGCAAGTCCTGATTTTATTTCGCAAATATACACTATCAAGGAGGACAAGAGTAAGTCCAGCAAGTCCAGCAATATGTGATACATATTTAGATTAGACTTTGGTCTGTACAGACTGTAGATCTATAGAATGGTGTAAAATTCAAACTCATGCTGTTCTTTATGAGTGTAGGAGATTGCACCTCTGTAATGTAACCATGGTAACCATACAGCTAAGAATATCACTGCGTGTGAGGGGGGGGGAAGGAGGTATGGTTGTTAGGTCTATGTATATGTGTGATCATGTGTATGCAGCAGAGCTGAGTGTGTGATTGTGTGTATGAAGCAGAGCTGAGTGTGTGACTGTGTGTATGCAGTCAAGCTGAGTGCGTGATCATGTGTATGCAGCAGGGCTGAGTGTGTGCATTTTCATGCATACACATAATCACACATTCAGCACTGCTCCATACACATGTCGCACACTAATTTCTGCTACTTGTACATGATCACACACTCAGCTCTGGTACATGTACACATTGTTTACCAACCAGGGTGCCTCCAGCTGTTGCAAAACTGCAACTCCTAGCATGCCAAGTTTTGCAACACTTGGAGACATTCTGGTTGGTTAAACTGATATAGAGGGACAGATTGTTTAGCAAAATTACATATTTTTTTAAACTCAGACATTCTGTGTACTTTATAAAGATTTATGATTTTACTATTTTGCAGAGTTTTGTTCGGCACACACTGCTGCTCCAGCACATCTAGCTATTAGGGGTGTGAATCGCCAAGAATTTGGCGATTCAATTCGAATCGCGATACCAGTGTGGCGATTCGATATATCCCGATATATCGCGATACCGTCTAGGTGACGATACATCGCGATATATCCCGATACATCGCCCACCTGGGAGCATTCATAGATCCCAATAGACGCCGCTGTCAGCTTTGACAGCGGCGATCTAGTACTCCGGTGCTCACTTTTCTCATGTTATCCCGTCCGGGCTGCAAAATAAAATAAAACGCACTTTATCTTACCTGCCAACGAGCCCCCGGAGCTCCGGTACACTCCGGTACAGGTGTTCGGTCCCCGGGCTGTATTCTTCTTACTTCCTGTTAGTCCGGCACGTCACATGGAGCTTCAGCCTATCACCAGCGGAGGCGGGACATCGCTGCGGCCAGTGATAGGCTGAAGCTCCATGTGACGTGCCGGACTAACAGGAAGTAAGAAGAATACAGCCTGGGGACCGAACACCTGTACCGGAGCTCCGGGGGCTCGTTGGCAGGTAAGATAAAGTGCGTTTTATTTTATTTTGCAGCCTGGATAGGATAAAATGAGAAAAGTGCGCACGGGATACTCCTTTAATAGCCAGCCGCGGCGATTGCCGCATGCTGGCTTTTAGCGGCGGCCCCCGGCTACTGAAATCAGCCGGGGGTCGCATAGTACAGAGTGGGCACGAGTCGGAGCCCGCTCCATACACCCAGAGCGACGCCGTGTCAGATCCGGCCTGCCCGGCTCCACAAATGTGGAACTTTTATCTCCTGATGCCCAAGACATGACATGCTGTTCCAGGCGTCCGCAGATAAAAATTCCACATCCCTAAAAGAATCGATTCAAAAATATTTTGAATCGATTCTGTATCGGCAAATGAAAAAATCGCGATTATCGCGAGAATCGATTTTTTCTTACATCCCTACTAGCTATGTGATCAGTGTACCACGGGAAAATGCTACAGCTCTATGATGTGTGAGGTAGAGAAGGAGTGCACAGTTTGCGCACAATTTATCAAAGGACGTTTGCAACTTTTGTAAATTTTGAGCAAGAGTGTAAATTAGACAAGCAGTGTACAGGGGTAGATCTGTGTCTACAATAGACACCTAATGATTAATTCCCCCCTTGTCCTACATAAAAATAAGCCCTCGTACAACTACATAGATGAAAAACACACGTGTGCTGAGGAGTGATACCTCCCATATCACCCTCATAAACAGAGATTCTTTCCATTTACTGTGGAGCACTCCAGGCTCTGGCCTGTTTCCTGCGACTTGGGGTGACCGGGAAGCTGAAAACAGCCAAATCGGGGCTATAACATTTATGCAATTCCCATGGGAGTTATTCAAATTGAGTAACTCAGCTGGTTCCTTCTGGTCACCACAAACTGGCTGGAGGGGGCTGGGAGGCAATGATTTTTTCATTTGAAAAAAAAAATACTTCTCGCAAAACAAGGATAGCCATACATGCATAGCCTGGCTTACAGGGACATTGTGCTATTGCTGTTATCAGCCAACTATCATTTCTCTTTCCTACTAAAGAGGTACAGACTTCTCTTGGGTAAAGGGCATGCTAAGGGAATTGGCCAGCCCAACCAAGAATGTTCTTTGGACCTTTGATCACTTTTAAAGGTTGGTGTAGTTATCACTATTCTCATCCAACCTGCCATAAGTGCCCAACACTCATTCTTGGATACCAGATAGCTTGATAAATGCTACTGTGAGTCCACTACTGGTGAAGCTACAATAGAACCCATGAGTCTATTTCTTACTGGTATCAGCCAGAATGAAGAAAATTAAGCTCATAGTTCTGTAATTATCTTTGGTGGACTTCAGAGTCACTTTCTCAGCCCCTTTGTTTGAGACACATATTCAGGTGGAGGATTTATCTTTAAAGTGAAGCAATGAGCAGATTTTAGCATATGTAACGCTTGACAATGCGTTATTTATGCTAAAATCATTATTCTCACCATCCCTGGGGATGTTTTTGCCCCCAGGGATGGTGACAATATTAAGTTATAAAGTCCCCCCGGCTGCTCCGAAAGTAGTCCTCTGGGTAGGGACTTCTACTTGCCACAAGCCGCTTCTCCACATTGCTCCGGCTGTGGCCCCACCCCATCAGCTTGTTCGATGGCTTGTGTCATCAATCTGCTCCCTAAGCAGACGGAGCAGAGCGGTGACGCAAGCCATCAATCAAGACGAGGGGACAGGACCACGGCCGGAGCAACGAGTGCTGGTAATTTGAAGTCCCAGCCAGGGGAATACTTGCGGGGTGGCCAGGGGGACTTTATAACTTAATATTGTCACTGTCCCTGGGGGCAAAAGCATCCCCAGGGATGGTGAGAATAATGATTTTAGCATATATAATGCATTGCCAAGCCTTATATATGCTAAAATCTGCTCATTGGTTCCCTTTAAACTATTCATTGGGTTTTAATTAACTAAATACATACACATATTTTATTTGTAACCAAATAAAAGGTATTTTAACACACATCACAACACTACCCTTATGTTCTCTGCACGTTCCTAATGTATCATGTTTCCAGAACAGCGCTTTCACAGAGAATGAACCTACTCTGACATCAGATAAAAAATATAAAAGTTCTGCAGAAGCATAAAGCATTGCTAATCTGTTTGCCAGAACTCTGAAATCACCAAAGTTCTATTGGTTTGTGGAATCTTAGACCTGTACTTCAAAGGTTGTACTTCCTGCTTAAGCAGTTGCTCAGCACCACAATTCCCAGAGTGATTTACATTCCCTTAGCTCTTCATCACAGTCCCCCACCCTTCTACTCCCTTCCCACAGCATTCCTACCAGTTCCCTACTTGTTGCAAAACATGAGCGAGACCTTTAATTTTCATCACAGGTATACCTCAACTATGTAATGAGAAAAAAAAAATCCATAAAATCGTATTGTCTGATTTTTAAAGAATTTATTTGCAAATTATGGTGGGGAATAAGTATTTGGTCACCTACAAACAAGCAAGATTATTGACTTTCACAGACCTGTAACTTCTTCTTCAAAAGTCTTCTCTGTCCACCACTCACTACCTGTATTAAAGGCACCTGTTTGAACTTGTTATCAGTATAAAAGTGACCTGTCCACAACCTCAAACAGTCACACTCCAAACTCCACTATGGCCAAGACCAAAGAGCTGTCAAAGGACACCAGAAACAAAATTGTAGACCTGTACCAGGCTGGGAAGATTGAATCTGCAATAGGCAAGCAGCTTGGTGTAAAGAATTCAACTGTGGGAACAATTATTAGAAAAAGGAAGACATACAAGACCACTGATAATCTTCTTTGATTGCCGCTAGAGACTCAAATCATGCACGTGTTGTCCTGCTTAAACCAGTACATGTCTGGGCCCATCTGAAGTTTGCTAGAGAGCATTTGAATGATCCAGAAGATTATTGGGAGAATGTCATATGGTCAGATGAAACCAAAGTAGACATTTTTGGTAAAAACTCAACTTGTCATGTTTGGAGGAGAAAGAATGCTGCATTGCATCCAAAGAACATCATAACTACTGTGACTTTTCTGCAAAGGGACCAGGGTGACTGAACCATGTAAAGGAAAGAATGAATGGGGCCATGTATCGTGAGATTTTGAGTGAAAACTTCATTCCATCAGCAAGGGCATTGAAGATGAAACGTGGCTGGGTCTTTCAGCATGACAATGATCCCAAACACACCACCCGGGCAACAAAGGAGTGGCTTTATGAGAAGCATTTCAAGGTCTTGAAGTGGCCTAGCCAATCTCCAGATCTCAACCCCATAAAAATCCTTTGGAGGGAATTGAAAGTCTGTGTTACCCAGCGACAGCCCCAAAACATCCCTGCTCTAGAGGAGATCTGCATGACGGAATGGGCCAAAATACCAGAAACAGTGTGTGAAATCCTTGTGAAGACTTACAGAAAACGTTTGACCTCTGTCATTGCCAACAAAGGGTATATAACAAAGTATTGAGATGAACTCTTGTTATTGATCAAATACTTATTCCCCACCATAATTTGCAAATAAATTCTGCAGTTTTATGGATTTTTTTTATTTTATGGACAATAAGATGGGCCATCACCACGCGCACCACTAGTAGCCTCATACAATCCGGCCCTTGAAGAAAGACGCAACATTTTCAAAGGCCTGCAGCAGATATTGGCGGAAAATAAGATGCTAAAAGAAATCTTCACCTCCCATCTTGGCCTTCAGACAGCCACACAATTTAAAATGAAAGCTGGTCAGCAGGAAATTACCTACAGAAAGAACAGACACAGACAAAGGGACCAAACCCTGCACTAAACCTCGCTGTAAACTCTGTCAACATATCTGCACCAAGATGGAAGCCACCCACAACAACAAGACATATAACATTAGGGGACTATACTCCTGGACATCATAAAATGTGGTCTACATGATACAATGCACCTGGTGTGACATGGCATACTATATTGGTGAAACCTAATAGAAACTCAATAAAAGGATGAATCTACACGGACATTCCATCAACCGCCATAAAGAAAATGACTACTGCACCCCAGTTGGACACCATTTTCCCAATAAGGCCACTCCATACATGACCTTACAATCAAGATACTTAGAAGGAATTTCAAAAACACACAAGAGAGAAAGACATTTGAATGTAAAATGATACTGTTTTTTGATTCCAAAAACAGGGGACTCAATGTGGATTTGAGCTTTTTATCTCATCAAAATTTCTTAGAACCTGTAGCTGTACTGGATTCTCTTTTTCATCTCACTTTGTCCTGCTTAATTACCAGTCTCTCCCCTGCTCCACCCTATTATCCTTTCTAACATGAAGGTTCTGACACTAAGAATGAACTAATCACTGATTGCACAAATCCCTTCAGCTCATTAATAATGTCCAAGGGAATTATTTCTCATATCCTTAAAAACATGTATACAAAGCATTGCATGACCATTTTACCCAATCAGGCCACTCCATACTGAGAAGGAATTTCAAAAACACACAAGAGAGAAAGACATTTGAAGCTAAAATGATACAGTTTTTTTTTTTATTCCAAAAACAGGGGACTCAATGTGGATTTGAGCTTTTTATCTCATCAAAATTTCTTATAACCTGTACTGTACAGTGGTCCCTCAACATACGATGGTAATCCGTTCCAAATGGACCATTGTTTGTTGAAACCATCGAATGTTGAGGGATCCGTGCAATGTAAAGTATCGGACAGTGGTCTACAACCTGCGGACCTCCAGATGTTGCAAAACTACAACACTCAGCATGCCCGGACAGCCGTTGGCGGTCCGGGCATGCTGGGAGTTGTAGTTTTGCAACATCTGGAGGTCCGCAGGTTGAAGACCACTGGTATATAAGTTGTACTCACCTGTCCCCTCCGCTCCGGACCATCACCGCTCGTCACCGCTGCCCTGGATGTCGCCTTCCATTGCTGTTGCCGCATCCCTGGGGTTTTTACCGACGCTCCGGCAAGGCCTCTGTTTCCCCGGCATCCTCGCTCTCCGTCACCGCTCTCCGTCGCCGTTATCACGTCGCTACGCATGCTGCTCCTATTGGATGACAGGACGGCATGCTCAGCGACGTGATGACGACAATGGAGATCGCCAGGGATCCTGAAGAGGACGCGCCGGAGCCCCGAGGACAGGTAAGTGATTGTCAGCGGACCACACGGGGCACCGTAAACAGCTATCCGGTGGCAGCTGAAGCAGTCTGCGCTGTTGGATAGCCGTTTATGCGATGGCCCCGATATAAAAAAGCATCATAGGTTGATGCTGCCTTTGAGAGGCCATCGCATGTTGAAATTATTGTATGTCGGGGCCATCGTATGTCAGGGGGTCACTGTACTTTATTCTCTTTTTCATCTCACTGCTTAATTACAAGTCTCTCCCCTGCTCCCCCCTCCCTCTCCCTTTTTCTCATCCTTATCTATTTATTCTTGTCCTATAGCAGAACAATTTATGGCCCATCTTATTGTGAATTCTCCACATCTATTGTCTTAACCCCTGCTTATTTGTGAGATGTAACCTGTGTCTTCTGCTTGTGAGCTTAGATTTGCTTTGGACTTGATAAAGGGAGGAATCCCGAAAGCTTGTCTCTACAAAATGCTGTTAGTCCAATAAAAAAAGGTATTACAAGATGCTGCAACATTTTTTGATTTATATATAGACCTACGACTAAGCACTCCGGTGCGAAACGCGCCAGGTTATCCTGTGTACTGCGTTATGCTGAAATAAAGTTCAGAGTTCTTAACTGCATACAACAGTTCTGTGCAGGACAATCTTCTTTATTGCAAATTGTGAGAGCCGGAGGCGGTACCGGTGTGTCCGCAGCACGGACTAAAGAGCAGTTGCGGGTGTGGTGAGCGGTAATCCATTGTTGTGCATATATATATATATATATATATATATATATATATATATATATACTGTATATCAATATATGGGCCCAGGAAATAAATGCAGCAGTTGCTGCAACCTAACTCAATGCGGAAGTCTGATATATCTCAAACAGAATACACCCTTAGGTGAAAGGTGCAACCAGTCCTCTTGCAGCTGTTCCTGATTTGGTGCATGGATCAGGGTGATCCATTCCACCTTGTGATACTTGTAGAAAGAATGGATGTCTCCAGCACCAGTATAAGGGTAAAAAGTATCTTTTTTATTAATCCAAAGTAAAATCCTTTTATCCTGTCTACACTGATGTCCTGTAAAGAGAAACCTTTTACCCAACTATTGGTGCTGCAGATGTCCATTCTTTATATATATATGTATAGAGAGAGAGAGAGAGAGAGAAAGATAGAGAGATTGAGAGAGAGATTGAGAGAGAGATTGAGAGAGAGAGAGAGAGAGAGGGATAGAAGGAGAGAGAAGGAGAGAGAAGGAGAGAGAAGGAGAGAGAGAGAGAGAGAGAGAGAGAGAGAGAGAGAGAGAGAGAGAGAGAGAGAGAGAGAGAAAGAAGGAGAGAGAAGGAGAGAGAGAGATAAGCTGGAGGGTCTATTCAGAGGGGTCTGAAATGGAGCTCAGATGCAACCTGCATCCAAGCCCCCTAACACAGCCAAGGGTGATGACTACATAACTTCCTGTCAGGATAAATCACACAAAGGCATGCTGAAGCCAATACAATTTGTGATAACACTATATTAGTAAGTTATATATCTTCGGGTGAATATCTTATTTAAATACAATTTTTCCTGAAACCAGAATACCCCTTTAACCCCTTAACCTCTTAAGGACGCAGGGCGTATGGATACGCCCTGCATCCCGAGTCCTTAAGGACGCAGGGCGTATCCATACGCCCGTGGGAATTCCGTCCCCCACCGCTAGCCGGTTGGGGACCGGAGCCGGATGCCTGCTGAAATCGTTCAGCAGGCATCCCGGCATATCGCCCAGGGGGGTCATTATGCCCCCCCATGTCGGCGATCGCCGCAGATCGCTGGACAATTCAGTCCAGCGATCTGCGGCGATTCCGGGTCAATCGGGTCTCCAGTGACCCGGTGACCCGGAATTACTGGCTGTTCGGGGCCGTCTCTGACGGCCCCGAACAGCCAGAGCCTGCAGGGATGAGGTGGCACTGGTGCCACCTCACGATCGCCCTGATTCGTCGGCCGGATAACCGGCCGACCAATCAGGGCGCCTGCTGCGGGCATCACTCCCGCACCCGCTCCGCCCCTCTTCCGGAGGACGTGAGCGGGTGCGGGAAGACGACCCCGGGTGCTGGGGACCCCGATCCCCGGCGTCCATGTTGGGATCGGGGCCCCAGGAGCGACGGCGGCGGCGAGGGACAGTCCAGCGATGAAGCAACAGCAGGAGGTGAGTTACAGCCTCCTGCTGTTGCTAAGCAACAGCTCCCAGCATGCAAAAAGGGCATGCTGGGAGCTGTAGTTATGCAACAGCAGGAGGCAGACCACCACAACTCCCAGCATTCCCTTATGGGCATGCTGGGACTTATGGTTTTGCAACAGCTGGAGGCACATTATTTCTATGGAAAAGTGTACCTTCAGCTGTTGTATAACTACAACTCCCAGCTTGCACAAACAACTAAAGTGCATGCTGGGAGTTGTAGTGGTGCATCTGCTGGTTGCATAACTACAACTCCCAGCATGCCCGTTGGCTGTCGGTGACTGCTGAGAGTTGTAGTTTTGCAACAGCTGAAGGCACACTGGTTGTGAAACTTAGAGTTTTTTTTTTTTACCTAACTCAGTGTTTCACGACCGGTGTGCCTCCAGCTGTTGGAAACTACAACTCCCAGCAGTCACCTTACACCATGCACCGTACATGCTGGGAGTTGTAGTTTTGCAACAGCTGGAGGCACACTGGTTTTGAAACACTGAGTAAGGTCACAAACTCCGTGATACATAACCAGTGTGCCTACAGCTGTTGCAAAACTAAAACTCTCAGCATGTACAGTCTGTCAGCGCATGCTGGGAGTTTTAGTTTTGCAACAGCTGGAGGTCCCCCCCCCCCCCCCAATGTGAATGTACAGGGTACACTCACATGGGCGGAGGCTTACAGTAGGTATCGGGCTGCAAGTTTGAGCTGCAGCAAATTTTCTGCAACAGCTCAAACTGCCAGCGAGAAACTACTGTGAACCCCCGCCCGTGCGACTGTACCCTAAAAACACTACACTACCACAAAAAATAAAATAAAAAGTAAAAAAACACTACATACACAGCCCCCCTCCCCTCCCCAATAAAAATGAAAAACATCTGGTACGCCATGGTTTCCAAAACGGAGCCTCCAGCTGTTGCAAAACAACAACTCCCAGTATTGTCGGACAGCCGTTGACTGTCCAGGCAACAGCTGGAGGTCCCCTGTTTGGGAATCACTGGCGTAGAATACCCCTATGTCCACCCCTATGCAATCCCTAATTTAGGCCTCAAATGCGCATGGCGCTCTCACTTTGGAGCCCTGTCGTATTTCAAGGCAACAGTTTAGGGTCACATATGGGGTATCGCCGTACTCGGGAGAAATTGGGCTTCAAATTTTGGGGGGTATTTTCTGCTTTTACCCTTTTTAAAAATGTAAAGTTTTTGGGAAAAGAAGCATTTTAGGTAAAATTATTTTTATTTTTTTTACATATGCAATAGTCGTGAAACGCCTGTGGGGTATTAAGGTTCACTTAACCCCTTGTTACGTTCCCCGAGGGGTCTAGTTTCCAAAATGGTATGCCATGTGGGTATTTTTTGCGGTCCTGGCACCATAGGGGCTTCCTAAATGCGGCATGCCCCCAGAGCAAAATTTGCTTTCAAAAAGCCAAATGTGACTCCTTCTCTTCTGAGACCTGTAGTGCGCCAACAGAGCACTTTTCACCCCCATATGGGGTGTTTTCTGAATCGGGAGAAATTGGGCTTCAAATTTTGGGGGGTATTTTCTGCTTTAACCCTTTGTATAAATGTAATTTTTTTGGGAAACCAAGCATTTTAGGTAAATTTTTTTATTTTTTTTTACATATGCAAAAGTCGTGAAACACCTGTAGGGTATTAAGGTTCACTTTACCCCTTGTTACGTTCCCCGAGGGGTCTAGTTTCCAAAATGGTATGCCATGTGTTTTTTTTTTGCTGTCCTGGCACCATAGGGGCTTCCTAAATGCGGCATGCCCCCAGAGCAAAATTTCCTTCAAAAAAGCCAAATGTGACTCCTTCTCTTCTGAGACCTGTAGTGCGCCAGCAGAGCACTTTTCACCCCCATATGGGGTGTTTTCTGAATCAGGAGAAATTGGGCTTCAAATTTTGGGGTGTATTTTCTGCTATTACCCTTTTTAAAAATGTAAAACTTTAGGGAAACCAAGCATTTTAGGTAAAAAATATATATATTTTTTTTTACATATGCAAAAGTCGTGAATCACCTGTGGGGTATTAAGGTTCACATTACCCCTTGTTACGTTCCCCGAGGGGTCTAGTTTCCAAAATGGTATGCCATGTGGGGTTTTTTGCAGTTCTGGCACCATAGGGGCTTCCTAAAGGTGACATGTCCCCCAAAAACCATTTGACGCTCCTTCCCTTCTGAGCCCTCTACTGCGCCCGCTGAACAATTAACATAGACATATGAGGTATGTGATTACTCGAGAGAAATTGGGTTTCAAATACAAGTAAAAATTTTCTCCTTTTTACCCCTTGCAAAAATTCAAAAATTGGGTCTACAAGAACAAGCGAGTGTAAAAAAATGAAGATTGTGTATTTTCTCCTTCACTTTGCTGCTATTCCTGTGAAACCCGTAAAGGGTTAAAACGCTTACTGAATGTCATTTTGAATACTTTCGGGGGTGCAGTTTTTATAATGGGGTCATTTATGGGGTATTTCTTATATGAAGACCCTTCAAATCCACTTCAAACCTGAACTGGTCCCTGAAAAAAAGCGAGTTTCAAAATTTTGTGAAAAATTGGAAAATTGCTGCGGAACTTTGAAGCCCTCTGATGTCTTCCAAAAGTAAAAACTCATCAATTTTATGATGCAAATATAAAGTAGACATATTGTATATGTGAATAAAAAAAAAAATTATTTTGAATATCCATTTTCCTTACAAGCAGAGAGCTTCAAAGTTAGAAAAATGCAAAATTTTCAAATTTTTCATCAAATTTTGGGATTTTTCACCAAGAAAGGATGCAAGTTACCACAAAATTTTACCACTACGTTAAAGTAGAATATGTCACGAAAAAACAATCTCGGAATCAGAATGATAACTAAAAGCATTCCAGAGTTATTAATGTTTAAAGTGACAGTGGTCAGATTTGCAAAAAATGGCCGAGTCCTTAAGGTGAAAAAGGGCTCAGTCCTTAAGGGGTTAAGGACCGGGGTTTTTTCCGTTTTTGCATTTTCGTTTTTTGCTCCTTGCCTTTAAAAAATCATAACTCTTTAAATTTTGCACCTAAAAATCCATATGATGGCTTATTTTTTGCACCACCAATTCTACTTTGTAATGACGTCAGTCATTGTGCCCAAAAATCTACGGTGAAACGGGAAAAAAAATCATTGTGAGACAAAATTGAAAAAAAAAACGCCATTTTGTAACTTTTGGGGGCTTCCGTTTCTACGTAGTACATTTTTCGGTATAAATGACCCCTTATCTTTATTCTGTAGGTCCATACAATTAAAATGATACCCTACTTATACAGGTTTGAATTTGTCGCACTTCTGGAAAAAATCATAACTTCATGCAGAAAAATTTATACGTTTAAAATTGTCATCTTCTGACCCCTATAACTTTTTTATTTTTCCGTGTATGGGGCGGTATGAGGGCTCATTTTTTGCGCCGTGATCTGAAGTTTTTAACGGTACCATTTTTGCATTGATAGGACTTATTGATCGCTTTTTATTCATTTTTTCATGATATAAAAAGTGACCAAAAATGCACTATTTTCGACTTTGGAATTTTTTTGCGCGCACGCCATTGACCGTGCGGTTTAATTAACGATATATTTTTATAATTCGGACATTTCCGCACGCGGCGATACCATTTATGTTTATTTTTATTTTTATTTACACTGTGTTTTTTCTTTTATGGGAAAAGGGGGGTGATTCAAACTTTTAATAGGGAAGGGGTTAAATGATGTTTATTCACTTTTTTTTTGCACTTTTTTTTTGCAGTGTTATAGGTCCCATAGGGACCTATAACACTGCACACACTGATCTTTTACATTGATCACTGGTTTCTCATAAGAAACCAGTGATCGATGATTCTGCCGCATGACTGCTCATGCCTGGATCTCAGGCACTGAGCAGTCATTCGGCGATCGGACAGCGAGGAGGCAGGTAGGGGCCCTCCCGCTGTCCTGTCAGCTGTTCGGGATGCCGCGATTTCACCGCGGCTATCCCGAACAGCCCACTGAGCTAGCCGGCATGCTTTCGGTTTCACTTTAGACGCGGCGTTCAACTTTGAACGCCGCGTCTAAAGGGTTAATAGCGCGCGGCACAGCGATCAATGCCGCGCGCTATTAGCCACGGGTCCCGGCCGTTGTTAGAGGCCGGGCCCGACCCGCTATGACGCGGGGCCACGCCGTGGCCCCGCGTTATAGATCGGGAGTGGACACATGACGTTCCAGTACGTCATGTGTCCTTAAGGGGTTAATGTATCCAGAGATTGTAACCATACTGTGTCCTGAGAAATTGCACTTCTTAGCCAGCTAGAGCAATGCAGACATTTCTAGCATTTATTGGCTCCTCTGCCCATCTATTCAGCGGCCTGAGGGGCTTCTACCCACTTGCCAACATTGCCCAGCTTCTGTCCTCATTAAAAGAACTGCTAAAGTCTCAAAACTGCATTAGCAATCTCAAAATCCAAAGCCAGAGTTTGTCATTTGGCTGTCATTCTTGCCAAGCCAAATCTTTGTTTTAGATTACAGCTACAACATACCGCTTCAATATGTCCTAATGCATTAGAATCCTTTGAAACTTTCTTCAGCATTAGCTCTTAAAAGGATGTTGCTTGGCTCCTTAAAGAATACTGGGCCGGGGACTGAAAAGGTAATCAGCACAGCAAGATGTTGAGATGTCTCTCCAGCTCTTCCTGATTAGATATCAGTACTCAGGTATATTGACTATTATCCTTTCTAACATGAAGGTTCTGACACTAAGAATGAACTAATCACTGATTGCACAAATCCCTCCACCTCATTCATAATGTCCAAGGGAATTATTTCTCATATCCTTAAAAACATGTATACAAAGCATTGCATGACATTTGAGCATTTGTTATTTTAGTTGTACAAAAACTAAATCATATGTATAAAAGGTTGTGGAAAAAAAATTCTAATGGAAGCCCCGCTCCGCTTTTCTTGTCACTCTCATAGACATCAATAGGGAACGTTATGTATAAGTATGTGCAAGGGTTAGTCAAAACAACTATAACACTACTATGTTAACATAGTTAACTTGAACTGTTGATCTTTTCCTGACATCCCCACCCAATCCTAATCAATGCCCCCTCAATTCATGTAGCTTTTATCGCTGTTGATACAATTTATATGTTGGGTTATTCAAAAAAATATGTTTATTTCTTTTAGGGGTGTGATATGTCAGACCTGACAGCGTTCAAAAGGAGAATAGTTGTTGGGGTAGATGCAATTGTGACTCGTTGCTAAGTTGATGGATTTCTCAAGGTCACTTTTTCCTTGATCTGTATCAGTATGTAAAGACCAGAAAAATAGCTGCTATCAAATCACTGTAAAAGTGTTTAAGGACACCAGCATTAGGCTGGATTCACATATGTCCAGCATCCGGTATAGTTTCCTTCCAGTGTGCACCAGAGGGAAACTGATGTTAGAACTGATCTCATTTATTTGAACAGTACCATTCACAATCATCCAGTGTCTCAATTTTGATGACGGATGGTTAGACACGTCGGGGGGCACCAGACAGGGGAATGTAGCAAGTCCAGAAACAATGGACACTGGATGCCATACAACTGATGACAACTGATGCACGTTGTCATCAGTCATGGCATCAGTTGTGTCGAGATCTAGGCTGAGTTCAACTATGCCGGATACCGAACTTATGTAAGCCCAGCCCTAGTTAAAGGACAAAAGTATCTTTTTGTTTTACGTTTTGGTAAAATACCATGTTTTTCATTGGGAGTATGTTCAGAAAGTAAGATTAGCTTGTTCAAACCAAAGAAGATCACTCAGATACACCTGAAAATCCTTTTGCTTCAGTGAGACCCATAACTAATGTTTTTCTTGAGTCTACAATGTTGTTTAAGTGGACATCCCTGTAATATTTTAGCAAATTCCTAAGAACTTTACCCTCCAGCTACTTTGTGTCAGGATTGAGTAACTGATAACGTCATGATATTGTGTTGAATTGATTTAATGGAGACAAATCTCTATCTATTTATTCTCCAACATTCCACAGTCAGAGACAGTAAATTTGCCTTATATGTTCTCCCCTACTTTAGCTGTTTTTGTTGTTGTTCACTTAGGTACCTCTTAATGGGATCAATTTATTTGTATGGTTTTTATCATTTCTAAGCAACAAATGTATCTTTTCACAATACATCTCTTTTTCAATAATTTTTTTTTATAGATGTAATAAATCAAGCAAATAGGATATAAAGAATGTGAAGCCACCAATCAGCCATGGAAATCAAGTTCTATGGTTAAAAGAGATTACGTACCTTGGACAATGTCCTTCTGGGTACAAAATTGTACTTCGGAGTGAGTTAAAATGAAAGAAAACCATCATTTACATAAGAGAATAATGTTGAATCACATAACAAAGGTTGAAAATACTGTCATGAACATACTCTTGGGGGCTCTTTTTAACACAGTATCCAAGAAACATCTGTTTCATCATTAATGTGTCAAAAGGGATTATAAACAGCGACAGAACTGATAAGGACACATAAATCCTAATCTACCCATAATATACTGCAAATTTGTGACTATATTAAGAAATATGTGATGAAACTGCAAAGTAAGTAATTTAGTGGGTGCTCTCTGTGCTTAAATTAAGTAATGTCTGCAATACAGTCAAATGAAACCCTATAGAGAGAAAGTAGCAAAACATCTTCAATAACTTCTAGTAGGAAATATTGTCAATAAACTGAAGAGCATACTTGAGAACTGAATAGGGATTCTTGGATATAATAAAAATTTCAAAACATTTTTTTTTATATAGATTTATAACAGAGAATTTACTAGTCACTGTATCCCTGCCTCCAGATGTACACTTTTCCTTTATTTAAGCACTAAAAAGTTAGTACTCATAAAGCCACATGATTTATTCATGTATTTGAAGTGCATTTTAATGCAATTAGAATGGGGTCACTGTTGAAAAAGGAGGGTCAGGGTCTAGGATAACATAGAAGGAAGGGACAGAGATAAGTTGAAAAAAGGCAAAGTTATAGACCTGCCTAAAAAGATGTGCTTTTGGTGCATCTTTAAAGCTTATTGATAGAGATGAGTGAATTTTTCAGAAGTTTGGTTCAATTTGGCATACTTTGGCGAAAAGTTCTAATTCTGACACAACTATATACTTCTCCAATAGACTGAAAACTTGTGTAACACTATCTAAGAGCCCTAAAAGCCCTGTATAGCCCTGTTAGGCAACATGTATGACAACGGGTAAATGGATGGTTTCTGGTCGTAACTAACAGGTTAAATAAAAACACACTAGTAGATTTTTTTTATGCTTTTAAAAAAATGTCCAAAAATGCATCTATCAGAGAAGTAGGTGCTTGACAACTCTGCTCACAACATTGCTCAAGAGAGGAGAGGCAGTGGCTGGAGGTAAAGCCGAGAAGCTTTCTCTCTGTTAGAGAAGAACATTTTTATAGCCTGTGGAGAAAATGTTTTTGCCTCATAAGTTCAAAGGCACAACAAACAAACAAACAAACAAACCTTACAAATGTGCTTATTGTCTGTTACCCTTTGAACACCTTACCAATTTTAGTTTTTGCATTTTCTTTTTTTTTTTTTATCTCCTTGCCTTTTTAACAGCCATAACTATTTTATTATTTCATCTACGCACGGATAAGAGGGCTTGTGTTTTTGAAGAACCAATTGTACTTTGAAATTATTTTCTTATTTTTCCCTAATATATACTCTGAAACCGATCTAAAAGGTAAATAGCCAACCACGATGATGGACACATGCTGTCTATTAGCGGCGACCACCAGCTACTGAAAATAAAAGCACTGCACTGGACTTAGCATTCCAGCTCCATGTCTCTACACAGTGCGGTCACATGACTTGATCATGTGACGGCTGTGTGACGCGATGATCCGGAAGCTGTTCATCGCGGAAATGGGGCATCGCACAGAGACACTGGAACACCGGTGAGTGATATTAGCAATCACTCTCCGCCTACCTATTGGCCCTGCTTTTATATATATATATATATATATATATATATATATATATATATATATATTCCGTGCATTTGGGATGCTGACACCCCTGGACGAAGGTCGCAGGACTTAAACACGTGTTGGGGTGGTGGCATCCCGAGACTCCTGACACTCCAATACCGTAGCTCTGGTTGATATTGTTGCTCTTTGCTCTATCATGTACTGTACTGTATGCTTGTTACAGTAGTTTGACTCCCATTATAGCTTGCTATTGATTTAACCCCTTAAGGACACAGCCCATTTTGACCTTAAGGACCAGGCCAATTTTATTTTTGCATTTTCGTTTATTCCTCCTCGTCTTCTAAAAATCGTAACTCTTTTATATTTTCATCCACAGACTAGTATGAGGGCTTGTTTTTTGCGCGACCAGTTGTCCTGCATAATGGCATCACTCATTTTACCATAAAATGTATGGCGCAAATAAAAAAATACTATTTGTGTTGGGAAATTAAAAAGAAAACTGCAATTTTGCTAATTTTGAAAGGTTTTGTTTTCACGTCGTACAATTTACTGTAAAAATGACATGTGTTCTTTATTCTGTGGGTCAATACAATTAAAATGATACCCATGATTATATACTTTTCTATAATTGTTGCGCTTAAAAAAAGTCGCAAACTTTTTAACCAAATTGGTATGTTTAAAATCCTTCTTTTTGACGATCTATAACTTTTTCATTTTTCCGTATAAGCGGCGGCATGAGGGCAAATTTTTTGCGCCATGATCTGTTAATTTTTATTGATACCCCATTTGTGTATATAATGTGTATATATGGCTTATAAAATCATGGCTCTGTCCAAGATGAAGCACAGACATGGACAAAGTCAAGTAAGTGAGGGTGGGCTAGCACTCATCTGATGGGATGGGAGAGAGCACAGAGGAGTCCTATCAGACAGAAGAGAGCACAGAGGAGTTCTATCAGACAAGAGAGAGCACATAGGAGTACTATCAGACAGGAGAGAGCACAGAGGAGTCCTATCAGACAGAAGAGAGCACAGAGGAGTGCAATCAGACAGGGGAGAGCACAGAGGAGTGCTTTCAGACAGGAGAGAGCACAGAGGAGTGCAATCAGACAGGAGAGAGTACAGTTAAGTCCTAGTGTAGTGTTTATCATGTTATGCCTCACAGTATATGTGTTTTCAGGCTTTTGTGCAGATATATATATATATATATATATATATATATATATATATATTAGATTAGTACCTGGCATTGCCCAGTTTTTCCTTCCTAATCCTTGTTGGGGAGGAAAATCAACAAAGGAGGAACCTTTTGACCTCATGTTCCGTCCTCATATATTGTTGTTATATCCCAACCTCATATCCCGTCCTCATATCCCGACCTCATATCCCGTCATTATATCTCAACCTCATATCCAGACCTCCTATCCCGACCTCAGATCCTGTCCTCCTATCCCATCCTCATATCCCGACCTTATATCCCGTCCTCCTATCTCCATCGTCCATATTCCGACCTTATATCCCGTCCTCCTATCTCCATCGTCCATATACTGTCTTCATATCCTGACCTCATATCTCGTATCCCAACCTCATATCCCATCCTCATATCCAGACGTCCTATCCAGTCCTCCTATCGCGACCTCATATCGTATCCTCAAATCCTGACCTCATAACCCATCCTCATATGTCGACCTCCTATGTCGACCTCCTATCCCGACATCCTATCCTGTCCTCATATTCTGTCCTCAAATCTCAACCTCATATCCCAGCCTCATATCCAGTCCTCATATCCTGACCTGCTATCTCAACCTCATTTTCCGTCCTCCTATCTCGACCTCATATCCCGTCCTCACATCCCGTCCTCATATCCTGACCTCATATCCCATCCTCTCATCCCATCTTCATATCACGACCTCATATACCATCCTTAAATTCCATCCTCATTTCCCGTCCTTATGTCCCATCCTCATATCCCGTCCTTATGTCCCATCCTCATATCCCAACCTCATATCCCGTCTTCATATCCCGACCTCACATACCATCCTCATATCCCGACGTCATATGCTGTCCTCATATCCCATCCTTATGTCCCATCCTCATATCCTGTCCTCAGGTGGGACCGATTTGTGATGAAGATATTGTAAGATTTGCAAGCCAGACTGATGCACAAGAAGGGTAGATAATTAAAGGGGTGTGGCTTAAAATATGGGCGTGTCTTTGTGAGACGGGTTGTGGCTTGCAAGCCGGATTGACACATTCACCAGGAGATGCAGAGTGGAGCTTGAGGAGTAAGGTACTGGAAGTCCCATATACTTGCATGGGACTATAAACAAAAACCCATCTTGACATATAAGTAATATGTGTACCAGGTATTATTGAAATATCTCCAGCCATACGGAAGTTATGCGGGAAGATACATTTCCTATTGATTTGCATGGGACTTCAAACAAAACCCCTGACCCTCACAAATGGGGGTAGTTAAGGGTTAAGCTAACTATCCTATATTTTAAGTGGACATATAAGTAACATGTGACCAAGTATTATCGAAATATCTCAAGCTGTTTGGAAGTTATGCAGTAACATATATTTCCCATAGACTTGTATGGGACTTTAAACAAAAGCCCTGACCCTGGCAAATGGGGGGTGAGTAAGGGTTAAATCACCTATCTGATGTTTGTTGTTGACATATAAGTTACATGTGTGCCAAGTTTCATTTTAATATCCTTAGCCATTTGGACGTGATGCTGGAACACACACACACACACACTGGGGGAGATTTATCATTAGGTGTCTATTGTAGACACATATATACTCCTGTACACTACTTGTCTAATTTACACTCTTACTCTATAAGACAACTTCCACTACTAAGTCTGAAAATTCAATTATAAACAACACATTGAAAAGAAAATGTATTGAAAAAATCACTCCCCCACAGCCCTTGTTAACCATTCTATGAAAAAAAAAAAAAAAAAACGCTGGTCATCTTTGCAGTCCACCAAATCTGACGTAGTCCTCTGCATTCAGGCATCTGAAATGAGAAGAAAAGGAAAACAAGAAACATAGTTTAGAAAATTTTTTTGCACTCTCCCCTGGGGAGAGCGCACATAGTGCAGCTTGTTCGTAAACAGGGAGCCTCCATTTGTTGCTAAACTACAACTCCCACCATGGGAGGCTGTAGTTAAGCAACAGCCGGAGTCTCCATGTTTGGGAACACACTGCCAGAAAGGCTCTGTTCCGCAGTGTAGCCGCATGTGCCGCCGGCATGTTAACTTAAATGCCGATTGCAGTGGGACTGTGGAGAATGACCTGCTGTGATCTGCACCTCAGCCCCTGCACTATAACTCCCATCATGGATAGAGTCTGTTCATGATGAGAGTAGTAGTCCTAAAAGGCCCGCAGCTGGGGGATGTGCGAGTGCCATCCCTCAGCGCTGTGGTACTACAACTACTCCCATCATGGGACAGACTCTGTCCATGATTGGAGTTATAGTCCAGGGGCTGAGGTGCAGATCACACTGGGTCATTCTCCAGAGACCAGCTGTGATCTGCATTTATTAACTGTAAAAGCTGGCGGCACATGCCGCTACACTGCGCTGCCCGCCGGCTCCTGTATACACCGCTCATAATTCATTATCCCCACTGCCGGCAGACAGGAACTCTGATTGGTGAACAGCTATTCACCAATCAGAGCTTCCATCTCCCGGGTGGGAATTATAAAATATGACAGCATATACAGGAGCCGGATGGCAGCGCAGTGTAGCCGCATGTGCCGCCGGCTTTCATAGTTAATAAATGCAGATTGCAGCGGGTCTCTGGAGAATGACCCAGTGGAATCTGCCCCTTAGCCCCTGGACTATAACTTCCATCATGTGCAGAGTCTGTCCATGATGGGAGTAGTAATCCTAACTGTCCCAAAATAGTTAATATATTATGTTTCCAAAATACAAAGGGGAACACAAGTTTGGTACATGTCCTCCAAGGTGCTGTATATTTGCATAAGAAAAGCGCATTTTTTGCGTAAAAGAAAAATCATTCAGTTAATAAATTTGATTCTACAGTAGAAAGTGCTCTATGGTAAACTTAAAGGGGTATTCCAGGAAAAAAAAAATTTATATATATCAACTGGCTCCAGAAAGTTAAACAGATTTGTAAATTACTTCTATTAAAAAATCTTAATCCTTTCAGTACTTATGAGCTTCTGAAGTTAAGGTTGTTCTTTTCTGTCTAAGTCCTTTCTGATGACACCTGTCTCAGGAAACGCCCAGTTTAGAAGAGGTTTGCTATGGGGATTTGCTTCTAAACTTGGCGTTTCCCAAGACATGTGTCATCAGAGAGGACTTAGACAGAAAAGTCATATACACAAAAGTCCCCCATAGGGTACCCAGGGTATTTAATTCATAAATTCCAATTCCCTTCAGGGTTAACAACCCATCTGGGACTAAGACCCCCAACTAGGGTCACCCTTTTAAAACTTCATTTTTATTTATTATTTGTTAAAATCAAATTGTGGTGCAAAAATAATACAAAAGAAGGTGTTTAAAAACACAATATATAGGAATTGGATTGGTCCAATACTGGTTCCACTAATTCTATTTCCACTAAGGTTTCTATGTTAGGGACTCTTTCATTCCATTATTCTGGATCCTGAGACTCCAATCTTGACGGTCCATATAACATACAACATCCTCTATTTTATCTACCAATTCCTATTATTGCTGATTAAAATGTATTGCTCCCTAGCATCCCCCCGATGTTTCGCTGGAGAGACCCAGCTTTATCAAGGCATAGGACACTAATGATCAGATGATTAGACAGAAAAGAACAACCTTAACTTCAGAAGCTCATAAGTACTGAAAGGATTAAGATTTTTTAATAGAAGTAATTTACAAATCTGTTTAACTTTCTGGAGCCAATTGATATATATATATAAAAAAGTTTTTTCCTGGATAACCCCTTTAACCGTAGACATGGCTATGAAGAATTCTATCAGATTTGGGGGGGGGGGGGGGGAATGCAAAAAATAGACAAAAAAAAAAATATGATAAATTCCCACATTGAGTTTTATATATAAAAGCAGCCAGAGGTATCCCCTACCCTCTCTTCAATTTTCCAAAATTTTTCTCCTACCTCTTTGTTCTTTAGCTTTTCATATATATATATATATATATATATATATATATACATTCTACAGAATAATATATGTGTATTTAGATACGTACTGTCGTGTGCAAAAGTTTAGTAAATAAGTTTGTGTGTTTTTTATAACTTAACATTCTTTACACCTTCTCATGTACTTATTCTAAGTTATTTGGTTGCATGTACATATCAGTTTTTTCTGATGTGCCTAAAGTTTTAACTATTTTGTTTAACAGATATTTTATGGATAATACACAAGAGGAGAAGATTTTTGAAATTGATTCAATAAATGGTGCAATTAGGACAACTAGACGACTGGATCGGGAAGAAATCCCCTGGTACAACATAACAGTATCAGCATCAGAGATAGGTACTTAAGCATAGTTTGCAATAAATAATGAAGTAATGCAGCAGTATCATTATCTGATTTGAAGTACTTTATTAGTAGTATTTCAATAGTACACAGAAAACTGTAGATTTTGTGAAAATGTTGGTATTTGCATATTTTCTAGCACTTTGCAATGTTCTGATATTTAACTATGTAGGTTCTTTTCATAGGACACATTTGAAATTATTTGGTGTCTGTACACCACCACAATGTATTTAAATCAAAGCAATGTCATTGAAGCATAGACTTTTAGATTTAATTTGGTTTAACAATTTAGTGGTTCCAGAAAATAAGTTCCAGAAAAATACTTTTAAATCACAGTGTGTGTGTGTGTGTGTGTGTGTGTGTGTGTGTGTGTGTGTGTGTGAAGGAGCCCCAAAGGTCTGTATTTGATTGTGACCAAAAGTTTATCAAAAAAAAGTATGAAGTGGCAAAAAAATAAAGAAAAAAATTTAAAAAAATCAGCAATACATTTGCTCTGTACACTAAAAGGCCTCAAAGAGCTTAGAAGTCAAGCAAAATGAATGATCATAGAATCTTTGCTTGGTAAAGATTTTTTCTTTTTTTTTTGTCAGAAAAGGATCCAGCAGGTCCTTCTTTTATATTTATAATGATAGAAAGCACAACGGACGAGTATCCAGTTTCTTTATCCAAAAATTCCTCAACTTTTACATAAACAGAAATGAATGGATACAACAAAGGATAATCACCTAGTGATACAGTAGCAGTAGTTTTTCGATCAGGCATTTTTAGGATTCATCAGCGTCACCGAGGTCTCCTATTCCAGGTCGTGATCTGTTGCATCTCCTGCGGGCTGGAAGTTGGACTGCTCAGTGGATCCGGGCGCTAACCATTAGACTAGCGACGTTTCAAGAAATAGATCTCCCTTTCTCAAGCCTATCATGTGCACACCCACCACCATAACACATTTCTCGCGAGAACATTAGTAGTATAACAAAGTAGAAAAATACATAAAAACATTAGTGAATACAATACACATTAAAAACGATCATGCAGAGTAAAGCAATTTTACAAAAATACATTGAACGAACAATTTTCATTGATCCCATTCACGGCTAGTGTTCCTAGCCTCTGGTTCCAGTATACTTCACATCTAAGTAAATTATTTTTGGTTATCTCATCCTGTCCTGTCACTCTCTATCTCTTCAAGCACCATCCACCTTAAGTCACATACCTGATGGCCATTAAAAAAAAAAAAAATGTCTAGCCAGACTAGTTTCACCGAATTTATCTTTCTTTTCTTCATCTTTTTTCATTTCCTCAATTTTTTCTTATAATTTATGATGCAGCTTTTACGTTCATTTAATCTGATTTTCACCATCCTAGATGTTTGACCAACGTAACACATTCCACACGGCATTTAATTAAATATATAAAGTTTTTGGTATTGCATGTAAAAAAAACTTTGATCGCCATCCGTGTGCCCATTGTGGAATGTGTTACAGTGTCCCCCTTGATAATCCCATTACAATTCTGGCATGCTCTACAAGGGAATGTACCCCTATTTCTCGCCTTTAGGATTTTCTTTTCTGTCGCATATCTGATCTCACCAAATAATTAGCTATTGAATTCCCCTTTTTATATATGAACCTCGGACGTTCCTTGAACAACGCTCCACATTTTTCATCGATTTTCATTTTTCATGAATTTTTCAGCTCCCAATATTTGTTAATCACTTTTTTTGTTAATTTGACATATCCATCATAAGTAATTAGGAACATGAATCTGTCCCTTTTCTCCAGTTTTTTCTTTTTATCCTTCCTTTTTCTCAGCTGTTCCCTTGGTATTTTGTCCACCTGCTGTGCAACCTCTTCCAATTCAGATCTCTCAAGTCCCCTTTGTATAAACTATTCAATCATGTCATTTCTATTTTTCTGATATTCTTCTTCAGAACGGCAGATCCTCTTAGTCCTAGCTATACGTCCTTTCCTGTGGGGCAGGTATTCCCATTTATTTTGAATACAGTTCTCACTTTGGCTGAAAAAAACAGTGGCAGTTTTCCAATAACAACAGAAAAAAAACCTGTTTAGAAACCTAGTCTTAGGGTGGCATATCATTTTCAAAGTTTACATTCAAGAGATAACTTCTTGAATGTAAATATAGAGGATATATCTTAAGAGGAAAACCATTGGTTACACTTATCAGATTACACTGTAATAAAAAGATCTAATATACATGCCCATCATCTGTCAAACATGGGGGAAGCAGAATTAGAACATGGGCATTTATGGCTGCCAATAGTGTAGGTCAGTGATGTTTTAACGATGTGGATAAGTGTATGGAGCTATAATTTCTGCTTAGTTACAGAAAAAAATCTGCAAAACTAAATGGACAGCATTATATGGTAGAGATGGACAACTTTTTAATCTAAAGTGATTATTTATTTTTTAATGAGTCATTCACCTTACCTTAAAGGGGTACTCCACTGAAAAACATTTTCTTATAAATGAACTGGGGCCAGGAAGTTAAACAGATTTGTAAATTACTTCTATATAAAAATCTTAATCCTTCCAGAACTTATCAGATGTTGTGTGCTCCACAGGAAGTTATTTTTCTTTTTGAATTTCCTTTCTGTCTGACCATAGTGTTCTCTGCTGACACCTCTGTCCATGTAAGGAACTGTCCAGAGCAGGAGAGGTTTGCTATGGGGATTTGCTCCTACTCCGTACAGTTCCTAAAATGGACAGAGGTGTCAGTAAAGAGCACTGTGGTCAGGCAGAAAGGAAATTCAAAAAGAAAAGAACTTCCTGTGGAGCATACAGCAGTTGATAACTACTGGAAGGATTCAGATTTTTAAATAGAAGTAATTTACAAATCTGCTTAACTATCTGGCACCAGTTGATTTAAAAGAAAATGTTTTTCATTGGAGTACCTCTTTAAGACAATGGAGCATATGTTTGACCTATTGAAAGAAAAACTGAAGACAAAATAATTGCCATGTGACAAATGGTATTGCTGGTACATCTCAATATTCCTCTGCCATTCACTCTCTCAACTATATCAAGTATCCTCTCTATTGAGTTCATAGCATTCTGATGTGGAAAACTTCCTCAGTGAACTTATCTTGAAGTACTTATCCTATCCCTGAAGTACAACACATCTTGAGCGATTTGGATATAATTGCAATTTAGCACCATCAAAGCAAATCACGAAGCATGCAAGCTTTTTATTATTATTTATTTTTTCACAGAGAAGTAATGATGCTGACAGATAATGTCCCAAGGCTTATCTGTATCTGATCTCTAAGGCCTGAGAGCCAAATAAGTGAGACCATTTTCAGAGGGAGATTAAACAGGTCTGCTTAGAATAAAGTTAAAGGTACCTATCAGTGTAGGTTTTAGGGCTGCATGGCAAGTTGCTTCTGGTAGCCCCTGAATTGGATCTTGTTCTGACGATTAAGACTTTATAAATCCTTGCATTAGGAATGAAGCATCTATTGTTGAGAAGCATAAGTCTGTAAGTCCAACACTGATTGCTGTAAAGAAAGCCAGAGGGATTCTAAGTCCTGTACCTTGGTACGCAGAATATCAACATCAGATTTAACAATCTGCGCAGATCAGTGTCTAAGGAGTATAGGTCTTGTTTGGTCAGTAAAAGCAGACAGCTAGAGGAATTCCTGGATGGACCCAGAGATGCATTATAGAGCTGTCTCCGGCACTGCGAGTGGGAGAGTTAGAGCACACCCTGCTGAGGTCTGTTGGACTGAACTCACAATCATTAGTTGTAGAACCATAAGACTGGTAGGAGAGTACAGGAGTTTAAAGTGCAAAGTCTTTTTTACGGGTGAAGAAACAGGGTGGGTACCATCGGAGTAATCCTTTGTACACAACACTGTGGCTTAAGCGCATTTGGGAGCCAGATGTCACCTAGACTGGCACTGTGAGTGAAATGAGTTGTTTCTGTGCGGGTGAGCCACCCGGCAGGTAAAGTGTTTAAGGATGTCTGCGAGAAGGGCAGCTTAGAGGAAGGGCTCAGAGCTGGAGAGTGCCATGCTGGTAAGCAAGATAGCACCAGCTGTAGGCCACAGACTATGGGCTCTTCAAATTGACAGTGGTGTAAAAAAAAAGTAAGAAATTGGAATTCCCCGGTGTCCCAGTAGATAGATAACCAATAGTAGCAACAGGATTATCAGCTGAGTACAGAGTTTTGAAGACACATCTAGCTGCGCAGTTTCTTATCACTAGTTTATATTTTTAAAACTTTAAAGGGGTGCCAGAAAGTTAAACAGATTTGTAAATTACTTCTATTAAAAAAATCTTATTCTTATCTCAGTCCTTATTAGCTACTGAATACTACAGAGGAAATTATTTTCTTTTTGGAACATAGTGCTCTCTACTGACATCTTTGTCCATTTTAGGACAGAGCAGCATAGGTTTGCTATGGGAATTTTCTCCTACTCTGGACAGTTCTTAAAATCGACAGAGATGTCAGCAGAGAGCACTGTGCTCTTGATGTCAGCAGAGAGCTATGTGTTTCGAAAAAAGAAAATAATTTCCTCTGTAGCATCCAGCAGTTAATAAATACTGGAAGGATTAAGATTTTTTTATAGAAGTAATTTACAGATCTGTTTAACTTTCTGGAACCAGTTGATTTAAAAAAGTTTTCCACCCGAGTACCCCTTTAATAACAGCCTTCATGTTAACAAGCTTTTTCTTATCTTAAATTTATTTTTGAATTACATAATTATTCTTAGCAAGCTGCATTCCACTGTCCGGTGCCCTCCGGCTTGTCCAACCATCCAGTGTCAAAATTGAGACGCTGGATGTTTGTGAACTGTCCCATTCAAATGAATGGGATCAATTCTAGAATCACCTTCCCTCCAGTGCACTCCAGAGGGAAACTATGCCGGACGCCTGATGTATGTGAACCCAGCCTTACTGGACTTTGTCTATGCCTGTGCTTCAGCTTGGACAAAGCCATCATTTTATAAGCCATGACTTTTAAAGGAAATAACATTTTCTGAAGTATATTAGAAAGATTAATGTCTTGCCAAGATGTACAACATATAAAAAGTTTTTGAATCTGACAGTGCCCATTTAAACCATAAAATTCTTATCATAAAAGAAACACAAATGAAGCGCTATCATCATTACTTTATCAGGTAGAATTACTCTTGAGGGTAGCTCCCACCAAGTACTATATAATCGAATATGTCCCTACCTAGTAGTAATCTAGCCCTAACCCCCTACCTGGCTTCAAATATTTTTTAAATCACTTTAATAGAGCAGATTTAGTGCTTCTAAATCTGCTCTATAAAGCAGGGCAGGAAGCAGCGCTTCCCAACAGGCACAACGTCACTGATGCCCTGCTGGGCGCTTGCTTCCGCCCTCACATCGTCTATGCGGCGCTCCTGTCGGGAGCGCGCATAGATGATCTGCCAATAGCACGGCAGGCAGCTCTGGGGTCCCCTCCTCCCTGTTTAGCTGTGCATGTGCTATCCAGGGAGGAGGAGTAGAGGAGTATCGCCGGCCTGCCGTGCACGTTGAAAAACTACAACTTCCAGTATGCCCATACAGTTGTCAGGGCATGCTTGCTGTTGCAGTTTTTCAGCAGCTGGAGGCACACTGTTTGAGAAACACTTATGTGTAATCAGGTTGACTCCAGCTGCTGCAAAACTACAACTCCCAGCATGCCCTGAAAGCTGATGACTGTATGGTCATGCTGGGAGTTGTATAAAGTATTATAAGACCTCACATCAGACTTACCCATCCGGAGGATCAGCGCAGCAATGAGTGCGCGCGCTGACTCCGGACAGGGTAATGGTGGAAGGCGGGCGGGGCATCGCGCGAGGCCAGTGGAGCTGGCCAATGCACGCAGCCCCAGCTATCAGTGTGCTCGCTCTCGCCTGTTTGATTGACAGGCGGGAGCGAGCACCGCAGTGACTGGATTTCGACTCATTTACCAGGCTGAAATTAGTCGAAATTCTGCAGTGACGTCACTGCCGAATGCATTCGGCCACTAGAAGGGCGACCCCTAGTGTCCGAATTTAAAAGTGAATTTAAACTGGTTTAAAATCACTTTTTTTTTATTAAAGTATATTAGAGATATGTTGTAGTACTTAAGTACTACAACATATATATTTTTTTTATTTCATGATAGTGCCCATTCAAGTTTGAAGGATTATGAAAAATGCCAATCGCTCTGAAATGCAAACTTATCAATTTGAACATATAAAGTATGCTTCAGCTTGCAAACTGAATATGTCAATCCAGCAGACCACTGTTTGTCATATAGCATGATTCTTTATTATGAATTATATTTCTCATGGTCTTCCATCAAGTATATTAAGTCAATTTATCTATGCTTGAAATCAGAAAACTAACATCAAAAAGTCACATAATTTTCCCTGAAACAAAGTTTGCAAGTTTTTTTTTGAGTAGTGAATTCAGCTCTTCTAAATCTACACTGTTCATATGGCCTGTTAAGTCCTTTACTTACTCAAAATGACTTGTTTTTGAAACTACTGAAAATGTGAATTTATTACCTCTTGAAATTCTTATTGAATTGAGTTGTGTTGAATGCATGCAGTTTTATGTTGGCTACAGCCATTGTTAAATGTACAGTGTATTACTGAAGAGCAGCAATGATCATGATGCTCTTGAGGCTTGATATATGGCTGTTTATTATCTTTTTATTTCCCTTGAAAGTTTGTCATGTTTCAAAAATGCAAAATGGTGTGGATTGTTTTGATGCATTGCTACATTAGTGTCAAGTACGTATCTTTTAAAATATTCCGTAATCTTTGTTGAGAGGCTGGTTATGGCAACACAAGTGTAGGCTAGTGTAGAACAAGATTTAATAGAACAGAAATAGAAAGGTTTTTTGGCGTTCATCTTTTTAAGTCTAAAATATTTTAAGGAGACCAAACAACGGTGAACCCTTTGTACTCACTGCAGTAAAAACACTAGAAGCCCTGGGAGCTGTGTAACTTCCAACATTGCTAAATTACCAAGGAAACTGTCAATCAGATACTGTTCTTTAACCTCTTTCACATTTGGAAATACCTTTACTTCCTAACTGTGGTGTCCTTTCTGCAATAGAATGTAATAGTATTAAGGATCATGCAGGCACAAAAGATGTAATTGCTAGTTAGAACCCCATTGTATTGTGCGGGGTCCGAAAAATGTCTGATCCTACCTATTTAACCCCCCCTAGAGGACTCCATTCTTAGAGAGTGCAGCATGTAAGAAGTTTGACAGAGGGGGCTGGTCCTGAAGGGCATATTACCCTATCTCTGCCTTGTGCGTTTATACAGAAAAGTGATACCAGCTTGTCATTATTGCACTTCTTGGCAGATCTTGGTAGATCTTATAATTAAAATTTGGACCACTAATGTTGATGCAGAGAGAAACATATACACACTCTTATTTAATCGTTTTCTGAATTTAAACTGGACAACTATACACATGCACTATCTATCTATCTATCTATCCACCTATCTAATTATTTATTATTTATTTATTTTTATTATTATTTGTTTAAGCATACACCCAAGGTTTATAGATTCATTAATTTATTTATGTGACCTGACAAAAAAGCTACTGTAGCACACTCAGACTGGTCAGAGTGTCCCTGCTGTACCCTATTGAACAATAGAAGCAAATACTATAGGCATGTGAGCAACAGAAGTGGATCATGGAATTGTGGAAGAAGATTGCCTTTTCTAATGAATAACATTTTCCTTTATATCTTACATATCTACATATCTTTGGAGGAAAAGCACTAGGATGCACTATGGAAAGAATAAGAAAAATAAAAAAACTATTGCCTTCCAAGACTTAACTTTGACTGGTCAATTAAAAAAAAAAAAAAAATGTGCTTGTGTCCCGGTACTTGAGGACCAAGGGCATACCTGTACGCCCAGGCTTTGTTAACTCTTTTGTTATAGTAAACCACAGAATCTGCTGGTGTACTGTAACATTTTGCTGGCCTGAGCATCTGGGAATGATTGTAGTTGTAATTTAGTAACAGATGGAGGCTCCCTGTTTAAAACATAAAGGCATGCTTAAAATGCATAATGAGAACAGAGCCATACTTATCACTCCTCATTCCAGGCTGTGAGCTTCTTCTTGAGTAGTTCCACCTCTAGTGACATCACTATAAAGAGGGCTACACAATAAAATACCCAAACCAGCGATGATTTCGTAAGTAGATCTTCAGAATACTATAGGGTAGATAGCTGTATTATATAACCCCCCCCCCCCCCAAGGAGAACTCTTTCCTTGCACGCAAGCCTCCTGATGGAGTCTTGCACACCGATGGCCTATTGGAGTTAACTTTGAAGGCCTCTGGCAGTGCTCTTCCTCTTCCTAGTCGTGCACAGGAGCAGATATCTTCATACTGTTCTACATTCCTGGCATGCTCTCCTTGTGCAATCACCATTGTCCTAGTATCAGCAAACAAAACCATTTCTTTTTTGGAGTTTTCTTGTTGTTACATCTCCAGTATACCTGTTGTACTTTTCCAAAGCAGGTGATAGCAATTGCTTATGCTTCCTAACTAAAAAGATTGATATATATCCTTGAAGTTGAACACTAATAAGAACCTCATTTAGCTATGCGGCAGCTCAAATGGTGTGCTCACACGTTTAGGTTTTTAATTACAATTATTGAATTCAAAGTCAGGAACAGTTAACAAATGAAGGACACATACAATATATAGGAAAAAGTCAGGAACAGTTAACAAATGAAGGACACATACAATATATAGGAAAAACTGTGAATTCACCTTTTGTCAGATCCATTTCTAGCTTTGTATTCAATAACTGCAACTAAAAACCTTAGCAAGTGAACACTTCTTCACAGGGTTTACACTACACCCACTGTATCACTAAACACATTGGGGCACATTTATCAAGGTATTTAGAGGCTTTTTTTGCTTACAAAAGCCGCACATGCACCTAAGCCCTTTTTTGTGCGACTTTTGTGGGTAAGCAAAAAGTTACATACAGCCTTACCTATGCAAATTTCCTTTTTCACTTTGCAGTGGTCAGGTATTTACGATGTGCAAAAGGTGCACATAGGCAAAAAAAAAAAAGTCGCAAACCCCCATCAAAAAGTCGCTAGTATGCTCCAGGTCTCATCTGGTGTACAAATCTCCCATATGTGAGCAAATTAAAAAAGTCGCCGCTGCTCATCTCCCCCCTCCCCCACAGCCGCTCATCTCTCCTCTGTTGCTGCCACTCATCTCTCCCCCTCCACCGCTCATCTCTCCCTGCTGCTGCTCATCCCCTCATCTCGGGGGCAGAGGAGCGGCGGTGGGGGGAGATGAGTGGTGGCAGCGGAGGAGAGATGAGTGGTGGCAGGGAAGAGATGAGTGGCGGCGGCGGGGGAGAGATCAGTGGTTGCGGTGGAGGAGAGATGAGCGGTGGATGGGGAGAGATGGGGGCAGCGGTGGAGGAGAGATGAGCAGCAGGGAACAGATGAGCAGTGCCAGCAGGGGACAAATGAGCGGCCGGGGCAGCGGACTTGGCAGGCTCCCAGAAATATGAAACTACACTGTAATTTCATATTTCCCAGCCTGGGCTGTAATTGGCCGAGATGGACCAGCCAATCACAGCTCAGGCCGGGAAATATGAAATTACAGTGTAGTTTCATATATCTGGTAGCCGGTCGGCTCCGCAACCCGGCCACCTGCCTGCTACTGCCAATGGCGCGCTAGTCATTGTGACTACAATTCCCAGCATGTTAGGGCATGCTGGGAGTTGTAGTCTTGCAACAGCTAGCGGGCGGGTTATAGGTGCAGGTGAGTGGCCGGTGAGCGGCTGGTGCCTCCAGCTGTTGCTGAACTACAACTCCCATGATGGGAGTTGTAGTTTAGCAATGGGGTTCCTCCAGCTGTTGCTAAACTACAACTCCCATGACAGGAGTTGTAGTTTAGAAACAGCGAGACTCCAGTTGTTGCTAAATTACAAGCTATATATTTCCCAGACAGCCAAAGGCTGTCTGGAAATGATGGGAGTCGTGGTTTAGCAACAGCTGTTTGGAAACAGCTGTTGCTGATGGGAGTCATGGTTTAGCAACAGCTGTTTGGAAACGCTGGTTTATGGGCATTTTCCCTAAGGGAGGGCACCATAAATGTTCTAAGATAGTACTATTAATCAATTTTCCATGTTTTTTTCTTCTCATTTCAGATCCCTGTATGCAGAGGACTTCTTCAGAATCAGTGGACTATGTTGATGACCAGCATTTTCTTTTGTTTAAAATTCATAAAATCGTTAACGAGGGCTTGTGGGGGAGTATGTTTTTGGAATAAAAGTTTTTAAAAAGTGTTGTTTTTTTTTTTTATTTACTTTACAAGCTTAGTAGTGGAAGCTGTCTTATAGACAGAATCCTTTACTAAGCCGGGCTTAGCGTTAGCCACAGAATTAGCTAGCGCTAACTCCCAATTATTATCCCTGTATTATTATTATCCCACAGGCGTGCAGGAAGAGTTAGTTCCAACAGGCTGGGAGGGTAAAAAATGGCGCTCCTGGGCCTAGGCGGTAACAGGCTGGTGTTATTTAGGCTGGGGTAGCCCAGTAACAATGCTCCTCGCCCACCCTGGGTGTTGCTGCTTGGTTGGTATTTGGCTGAGAATAAAAATAGAGGGAACCCTATGCTTTTTTTTTTTAAATTAATTTAATTAATTGTGCAAAATATATGTGGGGGTTCCCCATATTTTCATTCTCAGCCAGATACCAACCAAGCAGCAACAGCCTGACGTTGCCAGGGTGGGCGAGGACCATTGTTACTGGCCCTCCCCAGCCTAAATAATGCCAGCCTGTTACCGCCTAGGCCCAGGAGCACCATTTTTAATGCTTCGGGCCTGTTGGTACTGGCTGTTCCCGACACCCTGTGGTGGTGGGTACCGGGGTAATAATTAGGGGTTAGTGCTAGCTGTTTTTTTGGCTAACGCTGGTTTAGTAATGGATTCCATCTATAAAACAGCTTCCACTACTTAGCCTGTAAAGTAAATAAAAAAAATAAAAAACACAACATGTTTTGAAAACTTTTATTCAAAAAAATACTCCTCCACAAGCCCTCGTTAACCATTTTATTAATAAATAAAAAAAACGCTGGTCATCGACATAGTCTACCAAATCCGAAGAAGTCCTCTCCATACACAGATCTGAAATCTGAAAAACACAGAAAATTGATTAGTACATTTATGGTGCCCTCCCTTAGGGAAAATGCCAATATACCTGCGTTTCCAAACAGGGAACCTCCAGCTCTTGCTAAACTACAACCCCCACCATTTCATATAAGTTGTAATTTAGCAACAGCTAGAGTCTCGCTGTTTCTAAACAACAACTCTTGTGATGAAAAAATGAGCCCTCACACATCCCCATGTACGGAAAAATAATAGTCATATATATATATATATATATATATATATATATGTATATATATATATATATATATATATATATATATATATATATATACATTTTTAAAAGCAAAACAAATGTCCGTCAGTCACTTTTTTGTGCCTTAACAGACGTTATTTTTGACAGGGCACAATGGGAAACAACAGGTCCCAACATGCCATTCATTAGGGGGTCTGTAGGGCACCATTGTTTTATGATGGGAGTAACGAGAGGAACATCACACTGGCAATGTGAAAGATGCCTAAGTTTGATATCATTTCAACTGTATGGACCTACACACTACATAAAATGTGTCATTTTTACCGAAAAGTGCACTGGGTAGAAATGGAACATCCCAAAATGGAATTTTTTTTTCCATTTTTTTCCAACAAATATTTTTTTTTGTTTCGCCATAGATCTTGGGGTGAAATTATTGATGTCATAACAAAGTAAAATTGGTGGTGCAAAAAACAAGGCCTTGTATGTAAGGTGGAAAATTGAAAGTGTTATGATTTTAAGAAGCAAAGAACAGATCCCTCCAAGGATAGAACAGGATAGAGCTGGCGCACAAGACTCCAAAGATAAAAACTATTTATTATACCCGGCATGCAAGGCGTTTCGCTGGATAACCAGCTTCATCAGGCATGTCAGAGGCAGACATGCCTGATGAAGCTGGTTATCCAGCGAAACGCATTGCATGCTGCGTATAATAAATCGTTTTTACCCTTGGAGTCTTGTGCGCCAACTCTATCCTGTGCTGTTCTTGGAGGGATCTGTTCTTTGCTTCACTTCCTGTTGCCAGGAGCGGCTGCCGAGTCTCACACGTCAAAGGGTTTTATGCCTACACCATAGTTGTACTTGGTCGTAGCACAACCTACATTAGTGAGCTATATTGCTTCAGCTTTACCTCTTATCTATACGGTATCACACTAGGAACGCTGTCTCCCTTTGTCTATAGATGATTTTAAGAAGGTGAGGAGGAAAAACAAAACAAAATTTCAAAAATAGAAAACCCTGTGACCTAAAGGGTTTAAAAAAAAAAATAAAAAAAAATATATATATATATAGAGTATTCAAAAGGGACTTATTACATAAGCCAAATTTATCAACCCCCTGTAATAGTATAATAAATATGTCACACATAAGCAAAACCAAAAGCAAGAAAAAAAAAATGCCTACAAAACTTGCTTACTAAAGCAACAATGACAAGGGACACATCTGTATAAAATAAATGAAAAAAGTGCTTAAACAATAGCATATTAATTAAATTAACACATTAATATATATATATATATATATATATATATATATATATATATATATATTAGTTAGGAGTAGCCGTATTAGTCCAGTGATGCAAAAAGCTAAATCATCGGTAGTTGCAGTATCTTGTAATACCTTTTTTATTGGACTAACAAGTTAGTCCAATAAAAAAGGTATTACAAGATACTGCAACTACCGATGATTTTGCTTTATATATATATATATATATATATATATATATATATATATTATTTTTTTTTTGCATTGTCTTCCTATGTCGCCTTTTAATTCATCTACATATCGGAGCCATTGTCATGATTTTCATCTTGATTGGAGTCACCTGTGGTAAATTTTGTTGATTGGACAGGTACTTGGACATTGTATAAGACCTCACAGCTGACATTGCATTTTAGAGTAAAACCAAGTCATAAGGTGGAAATAACTGCCTATAGAGCTCAAAGACAGGATTGCGTGTAAGGATGTAGTTTTGCAATACACAATTATATATAAATATAATGAGTAATAAACACAATGATATATAGAAATTTATATTGATTAGTTATAACTATTTCAAGATTAGTAAGGCATTATAAGCTTGTTAATTAACTATGTAAGAGTAATATGTAATTAAGAGTATGTAATTAACAATACAAATGAGTAGTAAACAGTTATGTCACAATACAACAATAGTTACTTAGATATCAAATAAGAAAAGGGTTATAATCACTCTGCAAGAAGAAACCTCATAATATTAAGATGGGCAATTTCTTAACTTAGACATTAATGTGGAATGATAAATACATTTTGCCCTCTTCTTACCACTACACATTACATAACTCAATGAATGGGCAAATTTTATCTAAAGATTTATATATAACATAGAAGAGATGATATTTTTCCACCCATTAGACATCCTTAACTGATGTGCACTATATTTTAGCAGGAAGAACTTGAAGCAAGTTTGTGTGGGAACTTTACTTATAACACTTAGCTAGGCGAAGTATATATTTAATCTAAAGCAGTAGTTCAATGTTTTGAGATAGGTCTGGAGAATGGATTCTTCTGCAGTTAGAATCCAGAAAATTCTAACACTGTAATCTCAATATGGAGATAATTAATTTATTTAATCTATTTGCCAATCTTAGTAATAAAAGTTCATCCACATGTCCAAATTAATCTTAGTTAAATGGAATACCATTTTTGTGTCTAACTGAGTCCATGTGGCATTGGCCATTTGCGTCCTCTGGTCTACTCTGATCTCACCATGGCTCTCATGGCTCCCATCTTGCCAGACCTCTTTAAAAAGCAGGATTCAGATAGACAGCTGATCTCTCAAAGATTGCGGAAAGTTTCCTTTGTCCTTTGTGTGTGTGTTTCATGTGGCTTAACATTTTTTTAAAACCATGTTCTGTTCTCTGTTGGTCACATCCTCTTAAATTGGAATTCCCCAATGAATGTATCTTGGGCGTGGTGTCACTATACAGTCATGGCCATCAATGTTGGTACCCCTGAAATTTTTCTAGAAAATGAAATATTTCTCACAGGAAAGGATTGCAGTAACACATGCTTTGCTATACACATGTTTATTCCCTTTGTGTGTATTGGAACTAAACCAAAAAATGGAGGAAAATAAGCAAATTGGACATAATGTCACACCAAACTCAAAAAATGGGCTGGACAAAATTATTGGAACCCTTTCAAAATTTTGAAAAAAAAAAAAAAAAAGATTATTTCAAGCATGTGATGCTCCTTTAAACTCACCTGGGGCAAGTAACAGGTGTGGGCAATATAAACATTACACCTGAAAGCAGATAAAAAGGAGAGAAGTTCACTTAGTTTTGCATTGTCTGTCTGTGTGTGCCATACTAAATATCAACAATCTTAAGGTTACAAGTCCATCTCCATAGATCTAGATGTGTCCACAATGGCACTGTAGCTAATCTCCCTGGACGTGGACGGAAGAGAAAAAAATTTAAGAAAGGTGTCAATGCAGCATAGTCTGGATGGTGGATAAGCAGCCCCAAATAAGTTCCAAAGATATGCAAGCTTTCCTGCAGGCTCAGGAAACATCAGTGTCAGCGCAAACTATCTGCTGATATTTAAATGAAATGATACATTATGGAAGGAGACCCAGGAGGACCCCACTGCTGACACAGGCGTAAAAAAAGCAAGACTACATTTTGCCAAAATGAACTTGAGTAAGCCAAAATCCTTCTGGGAAAACGTCTTGTGGACAGATGAGACCAAGATAGAGCTTTTTGGTAAAGCACATAATTCTACTGTTTACCGAAAATGGAACGAGGCCTACAAAGAAAAGAACACAGTACCTACAGTGAAATATGGAGGATGTTCAATGATGTTTTGGGGCTGTTTTGCTGCCTCTGGCACTGGGTGCCTTGAATATGTACAAGGCATCATAAAATCTGCAGATTACCAACGGATTTTGGGTCATACTGTACAGCCCAGTGTCAGAAAGCTGGATTTGTGTCCGAGATCTTGGGTCTTCCAGCAGGACAATGACCCCAAACATATGTTAAAAAGCACCCAGAAATGGATGGCAACAAAGCGCTGGAGAGTTCTGAAGTGGCCAGCAATGAGTTCAGATCTAAAACCCATTGAACACCTGTGGAGAGATCTTAAAATTGCTGTTGGGAAAAGGCGCCCTTCCAATAAGAGAGACCTGGAGCAGTTTGCAAAGGAAGAGTAGTCCAACATTCCGGCTGAGAGGTGTAAGAAGCTTATTAATGATTATAGGAAGCGACTGATTTCAGTTATTTTTTTTCCAAAGGGTGTGCAACCAAATATTAAGTTAAGGGTGCCAATAGTTTTGTCCAGCCCATTTTTGGAGTTTGGTGTGACATTATGTCTAATTTACTTTTTTACCTTACTTTTTTGGTTTAGTTCCAATACACACATAGGAAATAAACATGTGTATAGCAAAACATGTGTTACTGCAATCCCTTTCTGTGAGAAATACTTCATTTTGCCAACATTTATGACTGTATCACCCATAATGCATTTCCTGTTGGTATAATGTCTAAATACAACATCTAGCAGGGGGTGCTCTATGACCAGTCCCTTTTAATTAGCTACTTTTACTTGTCAATATTCATTAAAATATAGATTCTGTAAATCAAATTAAATAACTCTTGACAGAGGACTTCAGTAATTAAACATAGTGAAATCCAGACATACAGGCTCCAGTTGACTTCTTTAAAGGCAACAAATTTTATGGGAAAAGTTATATATCTAGACTCCCTGTCCATCCTACTGCTCAATGTTAGAATATATTCATGGCACAACTTTGAACGAGGTCCCTGTTTACACTTGCTATCTTCACACAATTCATACAATACGCATTTGTGTCTATCTGGCAAAGACTAGAAATGCATTACCTTCTCTAATGTCTTAGAAATGCAAACACGGTGGGTAATCTAATGAATAGGATAGACTTGACTACAATGCATACATAGCTATAAGCAATGTGTTATGACAGACTAGATGTCTGATGTCATTGCTAATCTTCAATTGTACATGAAACAATAACACCTAAGTAGTTTTCATGAGAATGTACATACTTAATTACCAATCCATCTGTTTCTCCATCCACCTCACCCACCTCCCTATTGCACCAGCAGACATTGTAGGGATGATCAGACACTTCTCTTCTCTAATATAAACAAACTCCCTCTGTTATCACTGTCATACATCTCTAAGGAGACAAGTGGTTCTCCATTCAGACTGGCATACTCTAAGGATCAAACTCATCTAACCATGGCTGACACAAACAAAATGGCTGACACACAGTTTCAAAGATCCTGTGTGTAGATGGGAGAAACCTCTAGGGGCTATCTCTCCAACACGTCACTAATCTGGCATAGTAGCCAGAAAGAGGCCTCTTCTCAAAAGAAGACAAATGAACGCCCCCCTGGAATTTGCTAAAACAAACAAACAAACAGAACACCTAAAGGTACTTCAGACTGGAAAACAGGATTTTCTTATCTGATAAAGATGAAATGAGAACTGTAGTGCAATATAACTTATTCTCTATCCAAAGGATAGGGGATAAGTTATAGATCGTGGGAGGGGGCGCGACTGTCACAGCTTACTGCTGGGGACGACACAGCGATTCCTGCAGATTGCTGCAGCCCCGTACAGGAGATTGCGGTCGGACCCCCCCTGATCTATAACTTATCCTTCGGGTAGACGATAAGTTATATTGCACTACAGTTCTCCTTTGACCCCATTTTGACCTTAAGGACCAGGACAATTTTATTTTTGCATTTTCGTTTTTTCTTCCTTGTCTTCGAAAAATCGAAACTTTTTTATATTTTCATCCACAGACCAGTATAGGGGCTTGTTTTTTTGCGCGACCAGTTGTCCTGGATAACAACATCACTCATTTGACCATAAAATGTATGGCGCAACAAAAAAAATAACATTTGTGTGGGGAAATTAAAAAAAATGCAATTTTGCTAATTTTGGAAGGTTTCGTTTTTACGCCGTGCAATTTATGGTAAAAATTACATGTGTTTTTTATTTTGTGGGTAAATACGATTTAAATTATTCCAATGATTACATACTTTTCTATTATTGTTGTGCTTAATAAAAAAAATCACAAACTTTTTAACCAAATGAGCATGTTTAAAATCCTTCCATTTTGACAACCTATAACTTTTTCATTTTTCCGTATAAATGGAAGTATGAGGGCTCATTTTTTGCAACATGATGTGTACTTTTTATTGATACCACATTTGTGTATATAAAACTTTTATAACATTTTTTATACATTTCTCTTTTAATAAAATTTTACAAAAAACCAGCAGTTTTGTGCTTTTTTTTTTTTTTCGTTCACACCGTTCATCGTATGGGAAAAATAACATTAGATTTTAATAATTTGGACATTTAAGCATGCGGCAATACCAAATTTGTGTATTAATATTTTTTTTTTTTTACACTTTATGGGCTAAAATGGGGGGAAAAGGACATTTTAAATTTTCATTGGGGGAGGAGATTTTTCACTTTTTTTTTAACTTTTTTACAGACATCTGCATGATCGCGGATGTTGGCCATTACCGGCGGGACCCTGCCTGCAATCAGCAGCTGTGCATGATCTGAGCATCTCTCCAATGCTCACTGTCATGTACAGGACGTAAATATACCTCCTGGTACGTCCTGGTGCGCTATTGCAGCACCAGGACGTAAATTTACATCCTTAGTCATTAATCTTTTCGGACTCAGATCTAAGCATTAGGTCTGGAGGAACCAGGCACTGCTAAACACCTGCCAAATATCATCCCAACAGTGAAGCATTTTTTTCACAGCTAGTGAGCAAACCTTGTTGCATCATACTCAAGAAGATTGGAGGCTTCATCTTAAAACTGAGGAAAGGGTCTGAATACTTATATAAATGCAATATTTTAGTTTTTCCTTTTCATTACTGTCTATGTGTTTCCTCTAATGTCTAATCTAACTCTGTTGTGATGGAAAATTCTGTGTAAAATGATGGAAGAACCTCTTTTTTTTTTTTTTTTTTTATGTATTTTATTTTTATTTTAACATAGGCTGCCACATAGCAAAATGTGAAAGGGTCTTAAATAGTTCCAAATGAAATTTTTAATGCTTCTTTTTTTTAAAGTTGGTTTATAACACATCTATGAAAGACTCTGTATTACTTTGGTTATCAATGACATTTTATAAGTATAGCAAGGGAATAGAGAGGGCGCTACCTAGCGCATTATCACTAAAAACAAGGATGAACAGAGGTAATTACAATGCTCACCCAGAATGTTACAGTCGCAAAGTGTAACAATGGAAAAGGGCTTGTGTGTGAGTATGCCGGCAGACGGTCCACCTTCGAACAGATGCACAAAGAAACAAGGAGCCTCCAAGGAGGTGGCGGACATCAAGAGGCGCTGGACACACTCGAAGGGTAAAATCCACTTTAGTCACCCATCATGCAACGCAGTTTACAGATTATCTGCTTCATCAGGCAGATGAAGCAGATAATCTGTGAAACGCGTTGCAGGATGGGTGATTAAAGTGGATTTTACCCTCCTCGTGTGTCCAGCACCTCTTGATGTCCGCCACCTCCTTGGAGGCTCCTTGTTTCTTTGTGCATTTTATAAGTATTGCAGGTTTAAAAGTTTTTAAGAATTGTTTAAGCTGCAGCTATTACCTAAGAATTCCAAGGTTCAAAATTGCAACATTGCACATAAAACTGTGTATGTCTATGAATAATATAAATGTCTATGATTAATATAAATTAATTCCTAGTCTCCAGAATGAGTGACTCTCTTTAAATTACAGATTTGTGCTTTGTTTTAATTTATTCATTACATTTGATGACTGCATAAAATATATTTTTTTTTTGTATTGTTAAAGGAAGGACCATGAAAAGCATTAGCATTTATTTGGATGAAGTGTTTACCTAATTTGTTCAATTGGGTTAAAAAAGTTTTTTTTTTTACATTTACCCACACATTTATATTCTTTTGAAGTTACTCAAAAATTACTATTTGTTAACATGTTATTTTACTATTTACAGATAACCCAACCCTAGTGAGCGATGTTTCCGTTGGTATCAAAGTGCTAGATATGAATGATAATCCACCGTATATTGCAAATGAAGATGCAGTTGTGTGTGAAAACGGAAGACCTGGGCAGGTATTTATGTTATATATATATATATATATATATATATATATATATATATATATATATATATAGATATATATGTATATATATATATATATATATATATATATATATATATATATATATATATATATATTATGAAGAATGTGTTATTCTCATAATAATCACTAAATAATATAAATAAATGATCCATCAGTATATCAGTCTTTTCCAAGCAGGCCTGAATACAGCTGCCATGACAGAAGTTGGTAAGGTGCAGGCAGAAGCAAAAATACTTACAGTAGTTCAAGTTAAAGCTTTAATATGTATATTGTAAGCAAGAGACCACCATTTAAAGTTTTCATTGTACTATAATAAATAACCCCTTAACTACACAACCCATTTTGGCCTTGTCAGATACAAAAACATTTTATATTGTAGATCTTGGCAAAACAGTAAACTTTCTAATATACCTCATAGGAAAATTATAGAAATCATGGCTTATAAATCAAGCCTTTGTCCAAGCTGAAGCACAGGCATGGAGAAAGTCCAGTAAGTGATGGTGGGCTAGCATTCCTCCGATGGGATAAGAGAGAGCACAGATGAGTACTATCAGACAGGAGAGAGCACAGAGGAGTCCTATCAGACAGGAGAGAGCACAGAGGAGCCCTATCAGACAGGAGAGAGCGAAGAGGAGTACTATAAGACAGGTGAGAGCATAGAGGAGTACTATCAGACAGGAGAGAACACAGAGGAGTTCTATCAGACAGCAGAGAGCACAGAGGAGATCTATCAGACAGGAGAGAGCACAGATGAGTCCTACCAGACAGGAGAGAGCACAGTAGAGTCCTATCAGATAGGAGAGAGCACTGAGGAGTACTATCAGACAGGAGAGAGCCCAGTGGAGTCCTATCAGACAGGAGAGAGCACAGATTAGCCCTATCAGACAGGAGAGAGCGAAGAGAAGTACTATCAGACAGGAAAGAGCACAGAGAAGTACTATAAGACAGGAGAGAGCACAGAGGAGTTCTATCAGACAGCAGAGAGCACAGAGGAGATCTATCAGACAGGAGAGAGCACAGATGAGTCCTATCAGACAGGAGAGAGCACAGAAGAGTCCTATCAGACATGAGAGAGCACTGAGGAGTACTATCGGACAGGAGAGAGCACAGAGGAGTACTATCAGAGAGGAGAGAGCGCAGAGAAGTGTTAACAGACAGGAGAAAACACAGAGGAGTACTATCAGATGGATACTATCAGACAGGAGAGAGCACATAGGAGTACTATCAGACAGGAAAGAGCACAGAGAAGTCCTATCAGATAGGAGAGAGCACAGAGGAGTATTATCAGACAGGAGAGAGCACAGAGGAGATCTATCAGACAGGAGAGAGGACAGAGAAATCCTATCAGATAGGAGAGAGCATAGAGGAGTATAATTAGACAGGGGAGAGCACATAGGAGTGCTATCATACAGGAGAGAGCACAGAGGAGTCCAATCAGACAGGAGAGAGCACAGAGGAGTACAATCAGACAGGGGAGAGCACAGAGGAGTACTATCAGACTGGAGAGAGCACAGAGGAGTCCTATCAGATAGGAGAGAGCACAGAGGAGTACTATCAGACAGGAGAGAGCACAGAGGAGCACTATCAGACAGGAGAGAGCACAGAGAAGTCCTGTCAGACAGGAGAGAACACAAAGGAGTATTATTAGACAGGGGAGAGCACAGAGGAGTGCTATCATACTGGAGAGAGCACAGAGGAGTATTATCAGACAGGAGAGAGCACAGAGGAGTACTATCAGACAGGAGAGAGCACAGAGAAGTCATATCAGATAGGAGAGAACACAAAGGAGTATTATTAGACAGGAGAGAGCACAGAGGAGTGCTATCATACAGGAGAGAGCACAGAGGAGTGCTATCATACAGGAAAGAGCACATAGGAGTCCAATCAGACAGGAGAGAGCACAGAGGAGTACAATCAGACAGGAGAGAGCACAGAGGAGTACTATCAGTCAGGAGAGAGCACAGAGGAGTCCTATCAGACAGGAGAGAGCACAGAGGAGTACTATCAGACAGTAGAGAGCACAGAGGAGTGCTTTCAGACATGAAAGAGCATAGAGGAGTCCTATTAGACAGGAGAGAGCACAGAGGAGTGCAATCAGACAGGAGAGAGCACAGAGGAGTACTAGCCCATCCTCACTTACTGGACTTTGTCCATGCCTGTGCTTCAGCTTGGACAAAGCCATGATTTTATAAGTAATGATTCCCATGGTTATGTCATCGGTGATTAGATCAGCCTCTAAGAGTGGTGCATTTCTGCAGATACTGTGATCTGTATTGATCGCGGTATCTGAGGGGTTAATGGCGGACATCAGCGCGATTGCTGATGTGCGCCATTACCAGCAGGTCCCGGCTACTATCAGCCATTCCAGTGCTCGTGTCATGTACAGGGCATAAATGTATGTTCTGGTGCACAAAGTACCAGTGAATCAGGACATACATTTACATCTATTGTCCTTAATAGTTTTAACTGAGCATTGCCTGTTAAAAAAAATAAAATAAAATCGGAATACAATTTATCTAAATTTTGGGGGGGAAATTCTTTGTGAAATGGGTTTGTAACAAACCAACTTGTTCAGCTTCAATAATAAGCATAGATTTAAAAGACAAAAAAAGAAAATCCTCTTATTAGTAAGTTGTCTAATGAAATAAATCCAACCACTAAAATGACATGGATTTTATTATGTCTGAAGGAAAATACCACATAGTGACAATACCTTAGACATGGCTGGATCATAACTGTGGCTGGTCAGTTAACTTATAGGTCTACATAAGTTGCAATCTTAGATGATCTTTTCATGCTGCTCTTTATCAAATGCAGTTCTTTATTTGGTGCAATTAATTCCTTATGTATTATTGCACCCAACTTTCCCAGGTGGCTATTTGGACACTCTCGATCAGTCAATTTAAAAAACGATAGACTACCCAACTTTAATTGTTATCACTGCAAAACATATATTAATACCCTTAGCCATTAAACTGCAATGCCATGTTTCATCTTTCAATTCCACTAGGCATGTACATCATGTAAATATGAACAAGACCCGTTGACCTGCCACCACTGCAGGTCTGTTAGGAATACTACGATACGGGCGACATGTCCTTTCCCCAACACACTGAATGCTAATGAGCATCCCCTGTATACGTGGAAACGCTCCTGAATCACGCCCTATAGTGTGAACCGGGGTTTATATAAATTCTTATTCTGATGCCTAATATGCAGACCTAATATCGGTCTAAGTCATGCACCTATATATATATGCAGTGAATGGGTTAATTGGTCTGGACACCTGAGCCCATTGCATACAACATGATCCTAAGCTTGTGTGTATTTCTTGATATCTATGTATACCCATAGGTATTTTTGTTTATATAGTCTGGTTGTTCCCCTGAGGATGTCCCTGGTTGACGGTTAGTAGTACTGTGGGACAGAAACGTACGTTGGGACATGACATTGACACTTTTGGGTATATCTGAATTTATATGAATATTGAATATCTGAACCCGTTGGATATATTGAGTGTTGTATTCGGGATTATTTGGTCCTGAGGAATACTATACTGCATGACTGATATATGGGACAGAAAAGGGCCGCTGTTGTCTAGTCGCAACAAAATGTTAAGTATTTTAATAGCACCCTTTTTTGTTTGGGTACTCACATTTATTATATGGTGGTTTTCAATACATACAAATAAAATTTAGTTTTAGGCACTTCCCCCTTTCTTGGTTTGATCTAAATAGCTGGGAATTACGATATTAATTTTGGTTAGCATATAACCCTATCTTATATGCAATTTTGTGTGTTTGTAACAAATTAACTAAAAGACATCAGGAATCCACACAGCAGCGTAGCAGCTCACTGTCATGTACTCTATTTTATAGGTCTACAGCTTGCTTGGAAATTTTGGCATTTGGAAATTTTTGTTTGCATTGAAGCCGTTAACCGTGCAGAATCAGGAATGTAATAATTTGTTAATTCGGACAATTACGCATGTGACAATACCAAAACCTTTTTTTAACAGTGTTTTATTTAAAAAATGGGAAAAGGAAGAGAAAATTAAAAATTGTAGGGGTAATTTTTTATATATATTTTAAAAACATTTATTTTTTTGCTTTTTTATTTATTTTTATTTTTTTAAACATCCACCCCCCCCCAACTTCCCCCCAGGGGCCTTTCTGGAGCCATTAGTACATGGCACAGTTTGAAATTGTGCCACATAGAAGATTGGTTCATATGAGTATACTTGGGCTGTGGAAACATGTGTGTAACTGGGTAACTAGTTCAGTGCAAGTTACAACCCTTACTGCTTCTACAGCCCTGTAACACTCCTCCCCCCCCCCACACACACACCCTGTTACTGAATAGTTCTGCTAAGTAACATACAAAACAAGCATTTTTGCAGTTTTTGTGCCATCATAGGTAGCATAGGAGAACAGTGTCAGCGTGCTGTCCAACTCTTTTATCAGGCACTGGAGGCAGTGTATGGGGCCCCAGGGACCTAATCCACCCGATACCTGTCACTATTATTGTTTGTCAGTGTTCCTGTATCTTGTACATTTCTCCCTTATCATTTTATGTATGAAAACTTTGTTCTAGATTCCATTTTGTTCAGTTCTACCAATGGAACCTGCTGATAAGTACAATAACACGATTTCTATACACAACTCCTGTATTTTCTGTAATTTTATTTCAAAATTGTATGGTGTACGAAACACTTTATCAACTCAATATACAGATGGAAATCCGAGCTCTAATTTTCCAAATTGCTCCTATATTTCCTATAATTTCTCCTATTATTTTGTCAGCTAAAATATTTCAAAATAATCTTCTCTATTACCAAAAGCTGCCTATGACTGATCTGTCACCCTGCATTTTATTTATTTAACCAGTGACACATATATTGTCTCCGGCATATTAGAAGATAGCTGAAGAAATAGCTTAGTATCTAAAAAAAGAAAAAGAAAAAAAAAACAATGCTGGTAATAGTGATACAACTTCAAGTTCTGGTTCTAATTAACCCCCTAATCACATTGGATGAAAATGGACATACATTTATGTCCTGGGGGGCATTCCGACTATGAATAGAGCACAGGAGCTGGGCTTGCTTCATAGGCGGAAGTGTCCGGCTGCTATCAGCAGCCAGCATTTCACTGTTAATGGCAAACATCAGCAATCATGGCATCTACATGATTGCGGGGGTTCTGACGGGTAATACATTCCTACCAGTGGTCTTCTTACCTGCTCCACTCTGGTCCGAGGATCTTCTTGTATAGTCTGCCCAACATTAAATTGCTAAAAATAGCAGAGCAAAAAAAATCAACCCTTCTTCTTTTTACAAAAAAAGTCCAAAATTGCTGGTCCAAATTTTCTGATTATTTGGTCACATCACATTCCAGAAAAAAGGCAGATATATGCAAAAGTGGGCTGAAAACTACAGATTACAAAAGAGCTCTCATATAGTCCTTTATATGGAAAAATAAGAAATGTATACATATCTATATATACTTATCTAAGGAAAGCAGCAATACTGCGAAACTAAAAGTCCCTGGTGCCACACAGATATATAGTAGATGACATTCACACTCCAATTGTAGGGAAGCAAGTACAGTAAAGTTTATATCAAAAACTGCTAGAAATAGTGGTGGTCTGATGAAGTGCCATTCTAGGCGTGAAACAGCTGTACCCTACCTGCTGTGTTTGGCTGTGTTGGCTCAATGAGATGTTTGTTGTTTTCGCACCTTGAATAAAGTAACACGTTTGCTAAACATTTGCCTTGTGAGTGCCTTCTGAACTTCTATACATCTGGAGAGGTAGCTTAAATGTTGGTGTATTTGGTATGTGGATTTAATCATTTTTACTGTTTTTGCTCCACTACAGTTGGAGTATTTCGAGTCCTATCTATTTACTATCTATCTATCTATCTATCTATCCATCTACAGAATCTATGTGTCTTATGCAGGTGCTATGTATATTAATAGGAACATTTCACTTCTGTTGTCAAACAGGCAAAACAATAACAACAAAACATTCGTGCTATGTGTAGTAAGTTAAAGAGATTTTCCAGGTTTTTATTTTCATGAGCTACAATCCTGTGATGCCAAATTATTCCCAATATTTCTGGTCTGCATCGTCTCCTTTTCATGTTGTGTGCCTTCCCCGGACAGACTATGCCGATCAGGTTACAGTGAGGGAGGGGTTCAAAACTGTCACAATGGCATGTACAGATACACCACACATGTCATCAGGGAGCTGGCTTTGCAGGCAAAACAAGTAGCCCTCCTGTAATCATATTAGTTATTATACATTGTCTTGGGGCACACAAAAAGCCTGGAAAGGCACAACACTAATGTAGAAATCCACTGACTACAGAACTTTTTGGAGCAGACCTTCCCCCCTATGTGTCAGAACATGTGGGCTATACTGTGGGCTATACTCTAGTGTAGATTTGGTAACTGCACTTTCAATTTGCGCCTTATTTTGTACACTTCATAATGTGAATATATTTTTAATATTGGTTAGTATTGTGATCATTTAGTACTGTGCAGTATCACAGCCACACATCACTTCAGTGTTTCAGATGGAGATATATTTTCAATCTTTTTTTATCTATTGATTGTGAACTGTTATTGTATGTATTAACTGTATTACTCTTTCATTTGAATGCTTTGTATACAGCCTCATATGTATTGCTGCATTTATAGGGGTTTAATAAAGCTTATTCACTGCTATATTCAGGTGGGGTGTGTGTTTATATATATATATATATATATATATATATATATATATATATATATATTATTTTTTTTTTTAAACAGTTTTCAATAAGCAAAACAGAAAACAAAAGGAAATGAAAATGACATAGGCAATAACCATGACATTATAAGAAGTGCAATAAAGAAAACATCGCTAGTTATAGCAAATAGGTCACCTAATACATCAGCCCCCCCCCCATACAGTCACCCCCAGTAGTCCATGGAGAACAAGAGACAGCGGGCCAGGAAAGGATGTATCAGCCCCCACGGAGCGTGTAGCCAAGGAGTAGCAGGCGGCGCAAGTAGGAAGAGGGAGGTACAGCAAAGCTCCCCTGGCCCCATCCCAGACAAAGGGATCATCGAGTGTGGCTCCTCAGTCCAATAGCCCCAATCAATCTCATTTACCACTCCCTTGACTCCCAGGGGGTCCAAGCCGGGAGCAGTGGCACTCAAAATAGGAGAGACTATATTATGTATCTGGCAATCATAACGCCCCCAAGGAACCTCCCAGGGATTCCACGTTGTACCAGGTGGTGTATCTAAAAGGTCTTACAATCAATATGATCCCCTGGGAGTCATAGTGAGTAACAATAAAAGACTTTGATTTCCGGAAGAAACATTTAGTGCCTGAATCGGAGTGCCGTTCAGCGTCTAAGCGGTCCACAGCGAGAAAATACTTCAGTTGGGTTATCAGCATAGGAAAATCTGGAGTAGTAGAATCTAACCATCTAGTGAACAGATACCGCAATGCAACTAGCAGAATTACATGGATAAAACAGGGATATCACGCCTCCTCCCCTCCTTCCTCTGGTGGTCGTAATTGGTGGAATATCAATGACTGTGGTGCAAAAGGGACCCGTACCTTCCAATGATCCTATATGGCAGATATTCACAACAGATGGATGTGAAGAGGTGGTGGGATATATCACAGCGCTGTCCACAAGCCGGGTAAAAGAGTATTCTTTTTATTTTAGCACGTAACGCGTTTCAAGGACGCTCCGTCCTTTTCCTCAGACATTTATTTTTTCTCCTTCAATGATCCCATGTGTACAGTGGCGTCTCCAGCATTCAAATTTAGGGGGGGGGGGGGCAAAAAAAAAAGGGGGGAAAGCGCTGCAATACACAAAATGCACCATATCCATTTATCTGTGGGTATGTAGATTAAAGTGCGGTTTTAGACAGCAACTCATAAATTATGTCTTCTCTAATCAGCATCGTTCCCTTTTCTTCTCCTTCTGGTCTGCGCCATCATGAAAATTTCTTCCAGCCACAATTCTTCACCATTAAACCTGCAAAACAAACCTATTAGGCTCCACACTTTTTTTCCATGGGTGACAGAGGGGTGTAGAAGAGTGTACACGGGTGACAGGGGTGTAGAGGAGTGTACATGAGTGACAGAATAGTGTACATGGGTAAAAGAGGGGTGTAGAGGGGTGTACATGGGTGGCAGAGGGGTGTAGAGGAGTGTACATGGGTAACAGAGGGGTGTAGAGGAGTGTACATGGGTGGCAGAGGGGTGTAGAGGAGTGTACATGGGTGGCAGAGGGGTGTAGAGGAGTGTACATGGGTGGCAGAGGGGTGTAGAGGAGTGTACATGGGTGGCAGGGGGTTGTAGAAGAGTGTACATGGGTGACAGGGGTGTAGAGGGGTGTACATGGGTGGCAGAGGAGTTTACATGTGTAACACAGGGGTGTATAGGAGTGTACATGGGTGGCAGAGGGGTGCAGAGGAGTGTACATGGGTGGCTAAGGGGTGTAGAGGGATGTACATGGGTGGCAGAGGGGTGTAGAGGAGTGTACATGAGTAACAGAGGGGTGTAGAGGAGTGTACATGGGTGGCAGAGGGGTGTAGAGGAGTGTACATGGGGCAGGGGGGTGTAGAGGAGTGTACATTGGTGGTAGAGGGGTGTAGAGGGGTGTACATGGGTGACAGAGGGGTGTACATGGGTGTAGAAGAGTGTACATGGGTGACAGGGGGCGTATGAGGTGACAGAGGGTTGTAGAGGAGTGTACATAAGTGGCAGAGAGGTGAAAAGGAGCGTACATTGGTGACAGAGGGGTGTAGAAGAGTGTACATGGGTGACAGGGGGTATAGGGGGTGGCAGAGGGGTGTAGAGGAGTGAACATGGGTGGCCGAGGGGTGTAAAGAAGCGTACATGGGTGACAGAGGGGCAGACAGAGGGGTGTAGAGGAATGTACATGGGTGGCAGAGGGGTGTAAAGGAGCGTACATTGGTGACAGAGGGGTGTAGAAGAGTTTTCATGGGTGACTGGGGGCGTAGGGGGTGGCAGAGGGGTGTACATGTGTGACAGATGGGTGTAGAAGAGTCAACATGGGTGATGGGGGGTGTAGGGGGTTACAGAGGGGTGGACAGATGTGACAAGGTGGTAACAGAGGGGTGGACAGGGGTGACAAAGGGACAGAGGGGTGAAGAGGGGATGGACATGGGTGACAAGGATGTGGTCAGGGGTGGACAACGGAAAGTGAACATGGGTGACAGAGGGATGGACAGGGGTGACCAAATGGTGGATAGGGGGGTGGCCAAGGTAGACATGGATGACAGAAGGGTGACAAGGGGGTAAAAGAGGGGTGGACAGGAGTGACAGAGAGGGGTGGACTGGGGTGACAAAGGGACAGAGGGGTGAATAGGGGTTGGACATGGGTGACAGAAGGGTAGACTGGTGTGTGGTCAGAGGGGTGGATGGGGGGGTGATCATGGGTGACAGAGGGATGGACAGGAATGACAGAGGGATGGCCAAGGTGGAAATGTATGACAGGGGGGGTGGGCATGGGAGACAGGGGGGTGAACAGGGGTGACAGGGGGGTGGACAAGGATGACAAGGGGTGTAAAAGAGGGGTGACAAAGGGACACAGGGGTGAATAGGGGGATGGACATGGGGGACGGGGTGGAGAGGGGAGGTGAACATGGGTGACAGGGATGGACAGGGGGTGGATAAGGCGGACATGAATGGCAGGAGGGTGGACACGAATGACGGGGGGATGGGTGACGGGGGGAAATGGGTGACGGAGGGGGTGGACATGGGTGACGGGGGGTGAACATGGGTGACGGGGGTGTAACATACGGGTGGAAAGGGTACAGTACCTCAGTACCTTTATCAAGCTGCCACGGGGCACAGCTTGCAGTTCCACGGCATCTTCAGCACCATTTTTGTCTTACTACGCCGCAAGGGGTAGGGGGACACTGGGGGCGCTGAGGATGCTGGCGGACGCTGTGTGCGCTGTTCGTACGTACGCTTCCTTTCCCTCCTGCGGTGCCGTGAGTCACAGGCGCGCAGGCTGGGGCGGGAAATTAAAAAAAATATATTTAAAATTAATGGCAAAAGCCCACGGCATGGGGGGACACAAGGGGGGGCATGGCCTGATCTAGGGGGGCCATGGCCCCCTCTGGCCCCCCCCAGCAACGCCACTGCATATGTACGACTGTATAAGGCGCCAGTAATCGGCTGTGTGAAAGCCTTCCCAGACTCCATGATACATGTTTGTGAGTGGAGTTTGGCACTTAGGGCAGTGAGTGATCCTATCCGGGAAAGATGGGAGGGCAAAATATTAAAAGAGGAAGCCACAGTGACGCCCAGTACAATTGCATTCGGAAGCCATCTGGGAGAACGCATAGTCAAAGGTGGTAGCATACTCTTGGCGGCATTAACCCTGTACCCTTTAAAATTTCCCACATAAGATAAAAAGGTGAGAATTTTGGGAATAGCCTCTCTGGGGTTACTGATGTAGAGAAATACTTCATAGGCAAAAATAGACAATTTGATCTCCTTAGTGTCCACAGCAATACCCCTGTAGATATCAGAGGAGATCAAAAAGCGGGCCAAAGGTTCAATCACTAGATCTAACAACAAAGGTAACAGGGGACACCCCTGATGTGTGCCTTTCGCTAACATATTGGGGGAGGACAAGATGCTGGAGTATGTACTCTAGCCGTAAGGCCTTCATAAAGGCCACCTATAAAGGAGCTAAAACGACCCGCAATCCCAAACTTGGACATGACCAGTCCCAACCAACATTGTCAAAGGCTTTCTCAGCATCCAAGGTGAGTAGTGCAGGTTGGGTTGCTGCTTGAGACTGACCCCGAACACTATCTAGCACCACCAACACCTTCCTGATGTTCATGACAGCCGAGCGGGATTTCACAAATCCCATCATGTAGTCACCAATAAGGAATGGCAGGAACCTGGACAAACAATCAGCCAGGAACTTAGATAATAATTTCACATCCTGGTTGATCAAAGAAATTTGGCGATAGGAGCCTGGCTCTAAGGGGTCCTTGCCAGGCTTAGGGAGTACCTTAAAATAAGCCAGCTTTGCAGCCGAAGAAAGTACCCCAATTCATAAAATTTTGTTAAAATATGCCAGAAAGGGGGGTAATATCTGGTCTACTAGGGGTTTGTAAAAATTTTCAGGATAGCCATCTGGTCCCGACGCTTTCCCAGTAGCCAGGGAGCAAATGCCAGCTGCAACTTCCTCCAGCGTGCATTGAGCTCCTGATGCTGCTCAACTGCATTGAGCTCCTGAAGCTGCTCATCGGACAATGATGGTAAGGTTAGCTTCTCCAGAAATGTCGCCCCTTTATCAGTTGAGGCTGGGGGAGAAGAATAAAGAGAAGTGTAATAGGAGCCCAAGAAATTAATGGAATGTGGTTTGTGTGTTATGTGTGCATATGCCGTTTATTTAATCTCATGTGGTTGCGACCGTCAATATGTCGGTCGTACAATACAGACGATACGCTCTAGGATGAACAAACACAGATGGAACATAAAACATGGTTTTATGTTACATAGTTTATCACAACATTTTTCCTTTCATCATCACAAAAATACTGAATCATTAAAATTAATCATTCTAGAAACCATCCCTATACATTCACCCAATAGATTACAAAGACTAAATAATCGTGAATCCTTCTGGATTCATAAATTATATACGTTGCACCCCCAAGGCTTTAACGAATGTATCGGCACAGTAAAATAATTATCTCCCATAATAACAATATTATTAAGTATATTAATCCATGTACCGTTCCCTCCCTGCTGTTCATCCTAGAGCGTTGGTCCTTCCTCTTTTTTTCCATTACAATGTAAGCCTTTTCGCAATTCGTATATTCTCATATACCCCTTTTTTGTGATTTATCATTATTTATCTTGTAATTTGCATATACATTTTACAGTTCTTGCTCCGTATTGATAGAAATATAGAAAAAAAATGTTTATGTTGTCACCTAGAGGAGTGTTCATATGCTGCGCTTTTTCTTTTGCGTTATTACACTCTTTTGAATCCTCCACCCTTTATGCTTGTGCATTCTCATACATACTTACGACTGCCCCACCCTCCCTTCCTTTCCCTCTCCCCCCCCCCCCGTTTTTTGTCATATATATATTCTTGTTATATTTATGGGTTTCTATCCAGATAACATAGCTTCTGTATTTAATTTTTTCTCCCTTGTGAATATACTCACCGGGGAAACATTTTCTGTGAAGGGTGTGACCCTTTTGAGTCATACGATATGTCTATTCACACTAGTTATATAAAAAAAAAATTCTATATCATTCATTTATTTATAATTATATTTATCTGTATTCATGTTATTTATATGCCCTTTGTATATATATATATATATATATATATATATATATATATATATATATATAATTTTATATTTTTTTATTTGTATTGTATTTATATTTACGCATATACTATTATGTGGCAACATTCAAAAGCTTGTAAATGGTTAATTGTTGGGGGTATATATACCTGCCACTAGCCTCATTTTGACATGCCTGAAGAAGCTGCGCATGCGCAGCGAAACGCGTTGCATTTAATAAATCCCTTGATTTTATCCTGCCTGCTGACGGTTCCTTTCTGCGCCGGTCAAAACTCCTGCTTTTATGGTCACTTTATCCTCGTTTTTACTCTACTAAGGAGGGCTGCAGTGGTCCGACTTGCACACTTCATGCTAAATCTTGTTGTGTGTGGGCGCACAACCAACCTTGGTAAGCGGCTTGGGATTACCTCCCTTCCCCCCACTCACAAGATCTGCTGATCCCGCACATGAGGCGCCTTCTTCCCTTTCTCCAGATATCATCCCTAAGCGGGAGCTCAACATGGGACTGACCAGGATATAGTCAAGGCAAGACCACGAACCATGAACATGTGAGAAGTGCGTGTAATCACGACCGTCTGGGTGCAAATGTTACCAGGAATCAAGCAATCCTGTGTGCATCAATAAGGGGGGGGGGGGGGGGGACCCTGACACTTGAGCGTGGAGAGGTAGATGGAGCAACTGAGCTTCTCCTGACCAAGAACGGGTCAACCACAGTGTTCAGGTCCCCTTTCCAGGATGGATAGTGGACCACTAGAGCTATTTACAGTATCTGCTAGGGATGTAAAGAAGGAAAAGTTATCACCATTAGGAGCATAAACATTACACATATGAAAAGTGTCAGCATTATGAACCAGTTGCAAATGTGAAAAGTGCCCCTCAGCATCACTGTCATGTGAAAGAACAGTATGCGAAAAGGATTTACTAATCAATGTTAAAACTCCAGATTTGCCCTCCACCGCTGAGCTGCCCAGTACCTTGCCTACCCAGAGCCTCTGCATCCTCTGGAAGTCCTGCTCCATCAGATGAGTCTCCTGAAGCAAGACTAAGTTCGGACACAGGCGTTTCAGAAAATGCTGAATGTTCATGCGCTTTTGAGGTGAGCGCAATCCCTTGACATTCCACCTCACTCTTACACATGACTAACTAACAGCCCCTCGGGGGCAAGGAGGAGGGGTGGGGAACTAGACCAAACAACATACAAACAAAAAGGTACCAAACATAGGAGAACAGAGCGGACACAGGTGGAGCATGGGGGAGAAGGAGAGGAGGGGACAGCGGAGCGGGGCATCATCGTACTAAAAACAGAGGTTGAAGTGGACTAAGCATCTCAAGAAACGCACAAAGGGGGGAGGGGAGACCAGAACAGAAAAACAGAGAAAGACAACCAGAAGGTGAACAATAGCGAGAAAACAGAAGCCTCCAGACCAGTCCTCAGAATAGAATAAGGATGGCCATAAATTGGGTAAGGGACTTCTCTTTTTTCAGACATGTGGGCAACCAAAGCTCCCACCCCGGACCCCTAACAGGATGGCCCCAATAGTGCAAAGGCCCAGGCTATAAAAGATAATATCAGATATAAAAGATAATATCAAAAGACAATAACTATTTAGGGTACTACAGAACATTGTCCCCAAGAATTATGAGAAAAACGACCCTGTGGGCCTATATAGACTGAGGCTATCTTAGAATGTCATAACCCCCATGGTGCAGACAGAGGGAGAGGCAGATACAAAAATAATACTCAGTCTGGAGAGGAAGATTGACTGCTTCTGCTCCTACTCCGCTTCCCCACTGACTTGCGGTGCCTTCTCAATTCGCCCGGGGATCTAGAACGGCTGGTTCTGCGTCGAGAGAAGAGATGAAGAGATGGTTCACCCTCTCTGGTCTCTGGGAGATGGTGAATGGTGAGAAGGAGGTGCGAATGGGGTGGGCGGCCTCTCGGGTGGGCGGGCGGCCTCCCGGGTGGGCGGGCGGGCGGCCTCCCGGGTGGGCGGGCGGGCGGCCTCCCTCTCTTTCAAGAGATCCTGTAGAGCGGCCTCTGCCGCGGTCAGAGTTGAATAAATGGAAAAGGAGCCATCTGATCGGAACACCTTCAAAACGGCAGGATACTGGAGTTGGAAATGCCTCTTCTCCTTGAATAGTTCAGTGCAGATTTTTCCGTAAGCCCTCTGGCGCTTGGCAACTTAAGCATAAAAGTCCTGAAAGAGCATTATCTTGTTATTGTGGAAAGTGAAAGAGAAAAGCGTTTTCTGTAAGCCCTCAGGACATTTTGTCGTTATAGTCCAGCAGTTTGAATATGATTTGCTGGGGGGGGGCGGGAATCTTCCACGAGCTGAGACTGCGTGGTTTTTGACCAGCGCTGTCCTACTCAATGAGCCCTCTCAACCCTGCAGTTATGCGCAAGACCGAAAGCTTTGGGCAAATCACGTTCACAGTCCTGTAGGTCAGAAGAGGGAAGACCCCCACAATGCGTAAATTGTTTCGGCGTGATCGGTCTTCCAGCTTCTCGCTGATGTAGCAGAGATCTGTTTCAGTTTGGCAGAGTCTAGTGGCTATGCTGCTGTTTTCATCTTCCAGAGCGATAATGTGCTGTTATGCCTCATCCAGGCGGCCTGTTTGAACACCTAGGTCCGCTTGCAGTTGAGTTAACGTGGAGCACATGGTGTTTTTAAGGGTCAGCTGAATAGTTGGGGTAATTAGCTTTATCAGGGTTGCCACCAGGGTCTGTAGATCTATTGGAGAGGCGAAGGAAACCTCTTAGGCTCCCACCAAGGGAGGGAGTTGAAGGGGTGCGGGTGGCAATGGGGCTCTGCCATCAGGGGTGAAAAGCAGCGTGCTGTCAGGGATTTCCATAGCCACAGGGTGTGACTGTGAGTCCGCGGCAGGCGCTTTTTAAGGATCTGAATCTGTGTGAGGTGCTGGCATAGAGGGGTGTGCTGCCGCTGGAGAACCCCCACGCTGAGAGCCTTTACTGAGTTATCTGACCATGTGATTTTTATATATTGTATCTGTAAGGTAGTTGCACCCAAATTTCAAATATTCTTGGTGGTGCCCATACTTTTGTTGCTGTACAGTTATATAACTCTGCATTATGGACTCACCTACATAAAAGTAAACGCCTGGAATACCCTTATAAACTTCAAAAAAGTCAAAAGCTACAATATACAGTAGATTCAGTTGAACTGACTGTGATGAAGGTTGTTTGACTATAATTGTGTATATGTATTTTAGACTTTAGTTGTCTCATATATGTTTGGTTTCTGCCTCTTTGATATACGGTATATCTTAAATGATACAGCATCAGCTTGAGTGGCTTATGCTGGGAGTGTATGATGTTTAGCTTTGTTTTTAACTTATTTTCTTAAAATCTGTGGATTTTATATTGTATTTTTTTAATGTTTGCAGTATATATATATATATATATATATATATATATATATACACTTTTTTTTTTTTTTTTTTTTTTTTTGCATGATGTCATTACAACCTCTGGGAACTTTCAAACTTTTTATTTTCTGTGACACAGTTTTCCACTGTGACAGGGATATTCATGACAGCTATACACTTTATATTGATATTAGTGACAGACAGTGCTCATCTGATCTGGATCTGTCAAGACCTAGTCATTCTACCATGCTGAGGGCTATTAGAGATATATTCTTTCTCTGTTCAAAACACACTTCTCGTTGAGTGATATGTATACTGAAATGGAGAAAGCTGAAGCTGTAATAAACTTTTTAGAATTATAGATCAGAGGCTTTAATCACATCAGGTCCTGGGTATTTTGGGCCTACAAGACCAGACACACATCAGCTATTAGTATGTAATGCATGCATTTGTTTGACTCCTATAGCTTTTAGATATATTTTTTTTGCCTACTTATATGACTTCTAAAACTAAGTTTTTGTATTTTGTTTTTATATGGCAGCTTTAGAAACCTATACCAGCTTGGAGCTAGTGTAGAGTTCCTCTATAATTTAGGACTGGTGAACATTGGTCATATTTGGTGGGGGGGTTTTCATGTGTATTTTTTTATTTTTATTTTTCACCTTACATAGTTACCTAGTTCTTAAGGTTGAAAAAAAAACAGAGTCCATCAAGTTCAACCTACAACCTTATTATGTCCCTACTGTGTTGATCCAGAAGAAAGTAAAAAACCCTTATGATGCTGATGTCAACTCCTTTTCAACTCCAAAATAGTGTTGAGCGGCATAGGCCATATTCGAATTTGTATTTCGCGAATATATGGACGAATGCATATTTGCATATTCGCAATATTTGCAGCCTTTTTTTTACTATGCGGCATAAAATTTGCATGCGCATTCACCCTAAAATTTGCAATATTGCGTGATAAAAGAGCTAAAAGAAGGGAGGGATCAGTATGCGCAAAAATTCACATATGCGAATATTCGCTTATGCAAATATTCGCATATGCAAATTTACGTGCGCCCGCCAGTCTGACACAGTAACTAGTATTGGAGCCTTGTTTACACCACAAGCAGGAAGCAGGGAGGGATGATCACTGTGATGTGTACTGTGAAAAAAAATTTGAATATTCGCAATTGCGAATATATAGTGCTATATTCGCAATATTCGCGAATTTGCGAATATTCGCACCCAAATATGGCATCTGAATAAATCCCTGGATCAACAGTCTGTCCCTATAAATCTATTATCCATAACCTGTAATATTATTACTCTCCAGAAACATGTCCAAGCCTCTTTTTTCACTTCTCTTACAGTAAAGAACTCTTGTCTGTGCTGGTATAGAAACCTCCTTTCCTCTACACCTAGAGGATACCCCCTTGTTTTAGATACAGTCCTAGGGTAAAAATAGATAATGGGAGAGATCTCTGTACTGCCCCCTAATATATAATATTATATATGTAGTTATTAGGTCGTCCCTAAACCTAAATTACACTAATTCTAACCCTAATTTCTGGGTACTGTAGTCATCCTATTCCCCGTATTGATCTGGTTGCCCTTCTATGAACCCTCTCCAGCTCTACTATATCTTTCTTGTACACTGGTGCCCAGTACTGTACACAGTTTTTCATGTGTGGTCTGTTGATTTGTACAGTGGTAGAAATATTTCCTGGTCGTGGTCATCTATGCCCCTATTGATGCACCCCGTGATCTTATTTGCCTTGGCAGCAGCTGCCTGACACTGGTCACTACAGCTAAATGTACTGTTAACTGAAACTCCTAAATCCATGTCAGTCATTCCAAGTGTTTTATCATTTAAAACATAATCCCAGCCTGGATTTTCCCTCCCCATGAGACAGTTACTTACCCACTTACACACATTCTCCCTCAGCCCAATCATTCTCATTTTATGCACCAACCTTTTATGTGTCACTGTGTCAAATGCTTTGGAAAAATCAAAATATATAATATCGAGGGATTCACCCAGGTCCAGTCTTGAGCACACTTCCTTATAAAAACCTCCTAAGGTCAGATATACCTTACTTGAGCTTAGTTTGGTCTATTTAGTTCCTACAGATGCCTCTTGTTACTGTTATCTTGGCAGTCACTTGACTACTGCCTTAAAGGGATACTCCAGTGGAAAAAAAAATGTTTTCAAATGAACTGGTGCCAGAAAGTTAAACAGATTTGTATATTCTAATTAAAAATCTTAATCCTTTCAGAATTTATCAGCTGCTGTTTACTACAGAGGAAGCTGTGAAGTTCTTTTCAGACTGACAACAGTGCTCTCTGCTGAAGCCTTTGTCTGTTTTCCATCGGAGTACCCCTTTAACCCCTTAAGGACTCAGGGTTTTTCCGTTTTTGCAATTTTGTTTTTCCTTACCTTTTAAAAATCATAACCCTTTCAATTTTGCACCAACAGACTTATATGATGATGGCTTTTTGATGTGCCACCAATTCTACTTTGTAATGACATCAGTCATTTTACCCAAAAATCTTCGTCAAAACAAAAAAAATTCATTGTGCGACAAAAGTGAAAAAAAAAACACCATTTTGTAACTGTAGGGGGCTTCCGTTTCTACACAATGCATTTTTCGGTAAAAATGACACCTTATCTTTATTTTGTAGGTCCATGCAATTAAAGTGATACCCAACTTATATGGTTTGATTTTGTCGTACGTCAGGAAAAAATCATAACTACAAAATTAATAAGTTTAAAAATGTCTTCTTCTGACCCTTATAACTTTAGAAGTTTTTATCCGTACCATATTTGTTTTGATCTGACATTTTGTTTGCTTTTTATTCATTTTTTTACGGTATAAAAAGTGACCAGAAATACGCTATTTTGGAATTTTTTTTACGCGTACGCCATTTACCGTGCGGTTTAATTTATTATATATTTTTATAGTTCGGAATATTTAGGCATGAGGAGATATCACATATGTTTATATTTATTTTTATTGACATATTTTTTTATGGGAAAAGGGGGTGATTCAAACTTTTATTAAGGAAAGGGTTAAATCACATTTATTAACTATTTTTTTACCTTTTTTTTTTTTTTTGCAATGTTATAGCTCCAATAGGGGACTATAACATGCAGTACATTGATTGCTTACACTGATCAATGCTATTGGTGCTCCACTGCTCCTCCCTGGATCTCCATGGAGCAATGAATCAATGATCAGACAACGAGGAGGCAGGTAGGGACCCTCCTCGTGTCCGTCCAGCTGACCAGGACACCGTGGTTTTACCGCGGTGGTCCAGATCAGCCCGACTGAGCTACTGGGAAGGTTTTACTTTCACTTTATACAGAAGAAAGTGTCGCGCACCAGGAAGGCAGGTAAAACATCCAGTTTATTGAGGCATCAGGGTAAAACAAATACACAGGAGTGTAGTCGCCTACGCGTTTCGGGGACTGGCGCCCTTAGTCATGTCATAAAAACATAGTAACAACATAGCTTTTATATATCCAATAACAGGTCACATGGTTGTTACACATTGAACAAAGCTAAAAAAAAAGGCTGCATGGATTCCAACTGGAGTGGAGTCACAATATATGACAATTCCTATTGCTTTGAGAGATGGTTGGATATGCACACCACATGAACCTAAGTGTAGGAAACCAGTGATCAATGATTCTGCCGCTTGACTGCTCATGGATCTCAGGCACTGAGCAGTCATTCGGCGATTGGACACCAGTAGGCAAGGTAGGAGACCCTCCTCGTGTCCCAGAGCTGTTCGGGATGCCGTAATTTCGCTGCGGACATGCCGAACAGCCCCCTGAGCTAACTGGCTGTGATTTACTTTCACTTTAGACGCGGCATTCAACTTTGAACACCGCGTCTAAAGGGTTAATAGCGGGCGGCACCGCGATCATTGCCGCACGCTATTAGACGGGCCCGACCCTCTAATAGAAATGGAAAGGACTCAGGACGTACCTTGGTCCTTAAGGTACGTACCGGTACGTCCTTGGTCCTTAAGAGGTTAATGCAGCAGGTACTTTATACTGTTTACATTTGTTTTAAAAAATAAATATTAAACATTTAATTTAAGATAACACAAAAGGAGAAGAACTACAGTACTTAAATGTATAATTGTATTTGTTTATAGCAAAACATTCTAAAAATGCAGCATGTTGGTAGGCAACATATAACATATAGCCTAAGTTTGGCATTACTAGTTTGCAGGAATAAAATTAAACAAAAAAAGTGCAGTTAAATGTTACATGACAGGAAATCAGTTAGATGTAAGTAGAAAATTACACGTGTAAAGAAAGCAATAGTCAGGCAGGTGGGAGAAAATTCAAAAGAGATTAAAGAAAAATATGAGCTCATAAAAACTTGGCTGCCTCCATCTCTACCTGTTATGAAATATTGAAATTCTTTTCTCTTTTCATTTGGGTGCTAGTTTCTATTACTAATAGTATGCAGTGCTACAAACCCAATCATATTTTATGTAGAGGTGGAAATTTCCTTCTGCATTAAATGTTTACATTCAGCCATAAAGCATGTCTCTTGCCTTGTGTCATTTCTTCCCTAATAGGTAACTTTCTGTGTTAGACATACATTTTTTTCTCTTTACTGACAGCATTTTAAATGTAAATCAGCAACATACAGCAAATACGTCAGTTAGCTGTGCTAATAGAATGCATCCAGTCTGACCTTCTGTGACACACAACAAGGAATAGAAATACGTGTAAATGGCTGCTAGCTTTATTTAGCACTGTGGGTTGAGGCAATGAATTAATTGCAGATCGTATGATGTTCACTAGGAAACCTAAAACATTTTTAAAACGTTCCATTCAAGAGTGTTTAATCTAAAGTCTGTTTCTGTTCATTGTCACACACTACGTTAACGTTTTTTATGACCCAAAGAATGATACAAGTGAAAACCCTAATAATTATAAATACAGTATTAAATATGACCAGTTTCTGATAGATTAAGATCTGCTCCCTTGCTTATCATTCCTGCTTCAATTTTTTTCTCAGTTGGTGGTAAATACTATAATTATGGAGTTTTGTTAATTAAAATGCACAATATTTTACACCATATGAAGTATTATTCATAGGAATAAACACAGACAGCAGAGAGCCATTTGACAGTAATACAAAACAAAACGTACACGGAGCGCTCCCTGTGTGGAATCAGTAATGTCACCAAGGTGAGAGACTGGTAAGAAACTTGCTCACCTGGTAAGATTGTACTCAAGAGGCACAACACTCAGAAGGGCATTGAAGGCGGTCGACTGCAGCGGCTTCCCACGCCGACTGATCAGCGTGAAGGCAATGGAAGTCAGCAGTGAGGCAAGAAGTGGAAGCTGGTGCTCGCACTGTCGAGAATGGAAGGTGAGTGCAAAATATTTTCACAGATTTATTGGAACTATGTGCACATGCAACGCATTTCAAAACCCTCTGTTTTTTTCACCAGGCGTCTGATGAAAAAAACAGACAGTTTTGAAACGCGTTGCGTGTGCACATAGTTGTAATATATCTATGAAAATATTTCGGACTCACCTTCCATTCTCGACAGCACGAGCACCAGATTCCACTTCTTGCTTCACAGCTGACCTCCATTTTACAATAATGGTGTGCTGTGTAGCTTTAATAAAAGAATTGTCTTATTGCCTTCTTAGAATGCAGTAATGGGCTCATTGCCATGGGTTCTCCCCATTCCGGGCAATTAGCTGACTTTGTTAGGGAAGTCTTGTCTGGCCTGATATTCCCCCTGCAGTTATGGAGAAAATATAGTATTACTTTTACTATTCAGATTGATGGTTGTTATGTAATGCAGGGTCAAAGAATGATCTTCATATGGAGGGGCTCTTTGTTCTGGCTCACAGAGATACAGAGTAGGGTCCTATAAGGGTATATGAACAGGGGTTTTAAATGTTAGTACATATATATATATATATATATATATATATATATATATATATATATAGATGTATATATGTACATACATACTCACCTAATATAGATGCATACTATATATATATATATATATATATATATATATATATATATGTATCAAAAATGAAAAAAATAGGGAACCTTTAAAATGTTAATATTTATTGTATCCATTAAAATATGAAAAAAACTTTTTGGAAAAAATCACACCACGTGAAAAAACTAAGAATGTATTGCCACCGCCATATGTTGGTATCTTTCTTGGTGCTCACCTCTCCACATTAATTCATACAGATGAGAGCCCCAACATTGTATTCTTATATTCTTATATTAACGCCACAGTCTTTTGATCACTGTTCACACTTCTAGTAACGACACAGTCTTTTGATCACTATTCACACTTGGTTTTTAGAGCCAAGCGAAAATAATCATGCAAATTTTGCAATTGGAATCCATAAAACTGTTAGTAATTTACTGCATCCAGTGCCATATACTTTAGATCACTGTTCACACTTCTAGTAACGCCACAGTCTTTTGATCACTGTTCACACTTGGTTTGTAGAGCCAAGAGAAAATATTCATGCAAATTCCGCACTTTGAATCCAAAAAACTGTAAGTAATTTACTGCATCCAGTGCTATATATTTTAGATCACTGATCACACTTCTAGTAACGACACAGTCTTTTAGTAACGACACAGTCTTTTGATCACTATTCACACTTGGTTTTTAGAGCCAAAAGAAAATAATCATGCAAATTTTGCAATTGGAATCCATAAAACTGTTAGTAATTTACTGCATCCAGTGCCATATATATTAGATCACTGTTCACACTTCTAGTAACGCCACAGTCTTTTGATCACTGTTCACACTTGGTTTGTAGAGCCAAGAGAAAATATTCATGCAAATTCCGCACTTTGAATCCAAAAAACTGTTAGTAATTTACTGCATCCAGTGCTATATATTTTAGATCACTGATCACACTTCTAGTAACGCCACAGTCTTTTAGTAACAACACAGTCTTTTGATCACTATTCACACTTGGTTAGAGCCAAGAGAAAATAATCATGCAAATTCCGCAATTTGAATCCGTAAAGCTGTTAGTGATTTACTGCATCCAGTGCCATATGTTTGAAATGGATGATTTACTACATGCACTGTTCCTTTTGATGTTATGGGAACACGCTTCAGTGATTGTCCGTAATATTTATTATATATGAATGTCTGCGTTTTTACAGATATTTAGCACCAAGCTCAATCATCCACACACAACAAATTGGTACAGACTGGAATGTCTAATATAGATGTTGCACCAGACTATTCATCCATAAAAATCGCATCAATGTGAACAAGGTGAAGGCGTTTTATATAACTTTTTGTGCAAAAAGCTTCCTTGTCCCATGGGTGTTTGTACAAAGTCCAATAGGTCCACTATCTGCATGTGTATCAGCGCCTTATTGGATATTGCACAGTTCCTCTTAAATGAACTTCACTTAATCCCAGATATATTTAAACCAGTATTTTTACATTTGCAAACGTGTTACTAGTTTAGTTATTTTTGTTAATAGACATGTTTAAGCTTCATATATTATTGCACTATCCCTTTAGAATACTAAGATGATTTCATTTCATATATTCACACACATGGTGGCAAATTAATAGAGGACGTGAGAAAAAAACCTGATGTCTTCTCCTTGTGTTCGTTCACACTGCTCCTCTGTAAGATTTCGGTTCAACGCGTTTCCTTCAGCCTTTAATTCATCAGGAACCGTACTTAGGCTTTGTTATTCCAGCATCTCCTTTCTTTTTGTTGTTTGTTTGTGGAGTGAGCTTGTGCATAACTCTGATGGCGGTCGCACACTGATTCAAATCTCCACTTGCTATTTATACAGGTGTGTAGCCCTCCCCTACACCGCATCATCACTGGATCCACCTATCATTCCACTACACGTCACTGTGTTCTTTTAGCAGAACGGAGGTATTAGATCCAGGTGCCTGGAAGGGGATCGTTAGATACGTATCCAGGGGAAAAGGGTTTCCCGTTCCAGAAATCTATTGTCCGTACTTTACAATTGAATTATGTTTTTGGTCTATTGATGTTAAATAAGTTTGTTTAAATACTTTAAGATGACTTTGGACTGGATTACACCCAAAATCGGTATTTTAGGGAACTGAGCACTGTACCAATTAAATGAAGCAGGAAAAACATATAGAGTCATTCAGCCCCCGTGGTTTCACCGTTTCTAGCTGAAAGGTCCAAGATGCTTCACATTGTAGGAGCTGTCTGTCCCAACTCCCTCCTCTTTTTGGGGGAGGGATCACTTCTATTACCTGAGCTTGCAGGCCTTCTGGGCAGCTATCATGGAACTTAGAAAAATGATTTCCAATTGGTGTGTCCCTGCCATGTACAATGTCTGCTACGTGTTCTTGGAGTCTTTTTTTAAAAAACCTGAATGTTTTACCCACGTAGTTCGCTGGACATGGACAGGTTAGCATATAGACTACCCCTTTTGTGTTACAATTTGCCAGTTGTTTAATCATAAATTCTTGTCCTGTACTTGCACTGGTTATCTTTTTTCCTGTTTTAATGAAGGGGCACATCACACATTTCCCACATCGGTATGTACCCGTCACCCCTTTTTGTAACCATGTTTCTTTAGATGTTAATGGTTCAAAACAGCTTTTAGTAAGTCTATCCTTTAAATTCTGACCCCTCCTGTATGTTATCCGGGGTTGTTCTGATAGAGTTTCTGCTAGGGTCTTGTCACTTTTTAAGATTGGCCAAAAGTGTGATGTGCCCCTTCATTAAAACAGGAAAAAAGATAACCAGTGCAAGTACAGGACAAGAATTTATGATTAAACAACTGGCAAATTGTAACACAAAAGGGGTAGTCTATATGCTAACCTGTCCATGTCCAGCGAACTACGTGGGTAAAACATTCAGGTTTTTTAAAAAAAGACTCCAAGAACACGTAGCAGACATTGTACATGGCAGGGACACACCAATTGGAAATCATTTTTCTAAGTTCCATGATAGCTGCCCAGAAGGCCTGCAAGCTCAGGTAATAGAAGTGATCCCTCCCCCAAAAAGAGGAGGGAGTTGGGACAGACAGCTCCTACAATGTGAAGCATCTTGGACCTTTCAGCTAGAAACGGTGAAACCACGGGGGCTGAATGACTCTATATGTTTTTCCTGCTTCATTTAATTGGTACAGTGCTCAGTTCCCTAAAATACCGATTTTGGGTGTAATCCAGTCCAAAGTCATCTTAAAGTATTTAAACAAACTTATTTAACATCAATAGACCAAAAACATAATTCAATTGTAAAGTACGGACAATAGATTTCTGGAACGGGAAACCCTTTTCCCCTGGATACGTATCTAACGATCCCCTTCCAGGCACCTGGATCTAATACCTCCGTTCTGCTAAAAGAACACAGTGACGTGTAGTGGAATGATAGGTGGATCCAGTGATGATGCGGTGTAGGGGAGGGCTACACACCTGTATAAATAGCAAGTGGAGATTTGAATCAGTGTGCGACCGCCATCAGAGTTATGCACAAGCTCACTCCACAAACAAACAACAAAAAGAAAGGAGATGCTGGAATAACAAAGCCTAAGTACGGTTCCTGATGAATTAAAGGCTGAAGGAAACGCGTTGAACCGAAATCTTACAGAGGAGCAGTGTGAACGAACACAAGGAGAAGACATCAGGTTTTTTTCTCACGTCCTCTATTAATTTGCCACCATGTGTGTGAATATATGAAATGAAATCATCTTAGTATTCTAAAGGGATAGTGCAATAATATATGAAGCTTAAACATGTCTATTAACAAAAATAACTAAACTAGTAACACGTTTGCAAATGTAAAAATACTGGTTTAAATATATCTGGGATTAAGTGAAGTTCATTTAAGAGGAACTGTGCAATATCCAATAAGGCGCTGATACACATGCAGATAGTGGACCTATTGGACTTTGTACAAACACCCATGGGACAAGGAAGCTTTTTGCACAAAAAGTTATATAAAACGCCTTCACCTTGTTCACATTGATGCGATTTTTATGGATGAATAGTCTGGTGCAACATCTATATTAGACATTCCAGTCTGTACCAATTTGTTGTGTGTGGATGATTGAGCTTGGTGCTAAATATCTGTAAAAACGCAGACATTCATATATAATAAATATTACGGACAATCACTGAAGCGTGTTCCCATAACATCAAAAGGAACAGTGCATGTAGTAAATCATCCATTTCAAACATATGGCACTGGATGCAGTAAATCACTAACAGCTTTACGGATTCAAATTGCGGAATTTGCATGATTATTTTCTCTTGGCTCTAACCAAGTGTGAATAGTGATCAAAAGACTGTGTTGTTACTAAAAGACTGTGGCGTTACTAGAAGTGTGATCAGTGATCTAAAATATATAGCACTGGATGCAGTAAATTACTAACAGTTTTTTGGATTCAAAGTGCGGAATTTGCATGAATATTTTCTCTTGGCTCTACAAACCAAGTGTGAACAGTGATCAAAAGACTGTGGCGTTACTAGAAGTGTGAACAGTGATCTAATATATATGGCACTGGATGCAGTAAATTACTAACAGTTTTATGGATTCCAATTGCAAAATTTGCATGATTATTTTCTTTTGGCTCTAAAAACCAAGTGTGAATAGTGATCAAAAGACTGTGTCGTTACTAAAAGACTGTGTCGTTACTAGAAGTGTGATCAGTGATCTAAAATATATAGCACTGGATGCAGTAAATTACTTACAGTTTTTTGGATTCAAAGTGCGGAATTTGCATGAATATTTTCTCTTGGCTCTACAAACCAAGTGTGAACAGTGATCAAAAGACTGTGGCGTTACTAGAAGTGTGAACAGTGATCTAAAGTATATGGCACTGGATGCAGTAAATTACTAACAGTTTTATGGATTCCAATTGCAAAATTTGCATGATTATTTTCGCTTGGCTCTAAAAACCAAGTGTGAATAGTGATCAAAAGACTGTGTCGTTACTAGAAGTGTGAACAGTGATCAAAAGACTGTGGCGTTAATATAAGAATATAAGAATACAATGTTGGGGCTCTCATCTGTATGAATTAATGTGGAGAGGTGAGCACCAAGAAAGATACCAACATATGGCGGTGGCAATACATTCTTAGTTTTTTCACGTGGTGTGATTTTTTCCAAAAAGTTTTTTTCATATTTTAATGGATACAATAAATATTAACATTTTAAAGGTTCCCTATTTTTTTCATTTTTGATATATTTATACGAGTTGGGAGACCTACATCCTTTGGATCATTATAGTTTTTTATATATATATATGTATATTAGATTTTTTTAAGAAAAGTCATTCTTGCAACTACTGTTTCACGGTGTTTCATTCAGGGCTTTCTAGCGGCAATGCTACCTAAGTGCCATTTCATTTTGTACATGTTTATGTGCCCTAGACATTGAGAATTCATGTTTTTTGAGTCCTAGTTCCCGGAGTTTTGTTGTTGCTTCCATTACCTTGTCTATGTTCTGGTTGCATGTTGCTTATTTCTGTCCCTGAAGTAAAGTGTTAGGTAACTATTTTTCTTTAGTATCCCAGGCTTTAAGTAATAGCATGAATATTTGTAAACCATACAAGATGATGAAAACATAGCTTTAGTTCAATACTCCATTCCAAATATGAAGAAATCGAGTGCAGCACTCGTATAAAAGTATGATTGTCTTTCTGGTGATCAAGGACATATCAAGGATAAGTTAACACCACAGACAGTGACATGTTTCAAGTGGAAGAAAGGCTCTTAATCATACTAACAGCTAAGTCTAGAACTGATTAATTGTAAGTATAAGCATATTATCCCCCCCCCCCAAAAAAAAAAAAATATGTACATATAAAATACCACTACATGTACAAACATAAAAGAATATAAAACATTATTACCGAATAAATGAACAATATCACTGTGGTTTTCTCATGTAAATAAAATGAAAGTTGTAAAGAATGCAATATCTATTCTGAACAGGGCCCTAAAAAATGTAGAATAATATTATGGCCGACATTTATCATTGTCTTTAGACTGTTTTTTGTGTCTACAAAAGGCACAAAAAAGGCGCAAGCAAGGTTTATTTGCGCCTTTTCTGCATCTTTTGGTTTACACATTTCTGCTGAATTTGAGATGCAATCCATTGATTTTGGCAATACACATGATATGGAAGGGTTTTATGAACTGCACTTTTTTGTGAAAAGGAGTAAAAAGGCGTGAAAAGGCGCAAAGCCACTGAAAAGTCTCTAAAACTACACCAGCCCAGATTTAGCGTAGCTTTTTGGTGTATGTGAAAAGAGAAATTTCAGAAAATGTGACCTACACAAAATGTATCAAATGCTCTGCAACCATTTAATAAATTTGGTGCTCCTACACATTACCAGCACACAAAAAGGTGTAGAAAAATGCTTCACTTAAACCTACAATGATAAATGTCGGCCTATGTGTCTAATTTAAAGGGACTATCCACTAGAAAACATTTTTTTTTAAACAACTAGTGTCAGAAAGTTAAACAGATTTGTAAATTACAAAAACAGATTTGGAGAGGCTCTTGTCACTCAAACGACCATATGACCTGGGCTACCCAATTAAGACACCTATATCCAAGGTGACAAAATAATATATAAATAAATAGAAAGAAATTGGGGCTCAAAGTCTTGAACAAATGGCAAAAATATAAGTAAATAACATGCATGCGTCGTATGTCTTAGGGGGGATTAAACTGGTAGAGTCACTGGTAGAGAAGGATCTGGGTGTACTTGTAGATCACAGATTACAGAATAGCATGTAATGTCAGGCTGCTGCTTCCAAGGCCGGCAGGATATTGTCATGTATCAAAAGAGGCATGGACTCAAGGGACAGGGACATAATACTCCCCCTTTATAAAGCATTGGTACGGCCTCATCTGGAATATGCTGTTAAGTTTTGGTCGCCTGTCCATAAAAGGGACACTGCGGAGCTGGAAAGGGTGCAGAGACGTGCGACTAAACTAATATGGGGCATGGAACATTTTAGTTACGAGGAACGATTAAAGGAGTAACAATTGTTTAGTCTTGAGAAGAAACGTTTAAGGGGGGATATGATAAACGTATATAAGTATATAAATGGCCCATACAAAAAATATGGAGAAAAACTGTTGTAGGTTAAACCCCCCCCCCCCCCAAGGACGAGGGGGCACGCCCTCCGTCTGGAGAAGAAAAGGTTTAGACTAAAGGGGTGACACGCCTTCTTTACCATAAGAACTGTGAATTTATGGAACAGTCTACCTCAGGAACTGGTCACAGCAGGAACAATTATTAGCTTTAAAACAGGGTTAGACACATTCCTGGAACAAAATAACATTAATGCTTATGCAGAATTATAAAACTACATCCCTTCCCATAATCCCCTTACACCCTTCCCTTCAATTCCCTGGTTGAACTTGATGGACATATGTCTTTTTTCAACCATACTAACTATGTAACTATGTAATATGTAACTATATAACTATTTATTAATACTTATATAGATATTGGCAAACTAGTGGAGATAGGTGTCTCACAGGGCCCTTGTGATAACACCCCTCCAACTGATACAATATGATAATATTAAAATAATATATGAAAAATAAAAATACAATTTAAAATATATGTTAAAAATGAAACTACTTCATAAGTATTCATCAATAAAAATTAGGTGTAAGAAAAATTCAAGTTCACATGAAATATGCAATTATCCTTTCTCTCCAAGGTAATGCAATATAGGTCAATTTCATTATGATATCAGTAACCAGTAGCAACCATCCAAAAGCTATCAACCAGTCAGCAATAAGTTCCAATTAATCCCCACAAAATCCAATTTGAGATGTTGGTAACCAGTAGTAACCATTAGTGTTGAGCGGCATAGGCCATATTCGAATTCGCGATATTTTGCGAATATATGGACGAATATTCATCATATATTTGCTAAATTCGCATATTCGTAATATTCGCCTTTATTTTCGCATATGCAAAAATGTGCATAAACGAAAATTTGCACATGCGAAAATTTGCATATGCGAAAATTTGCATAAGCGAAAATTCGCATATGTTAATTTTCGCATATGCAAAATTCGTACGCCAGTCTCACACAGTAGTATTAGAGCCTTCTTTACACCACACAAGCTGGAAGCAGAGTGGAATGATCACTGTGATGTGTACTGTGAATGAAGAAAAAAAAAAGAATATTCATAATTGCGAATATATAGTGCTATATTCGCGAATTCGCGAATATGCGATATTCGTGAATGAAATTCGAATTGCGAATATTCATGAGCAACACTAGTAACCATGTACAGAGGCCAACCAACCTGATTATTTAGTGTCACTATTCTTGTATGCAATAAGTCATTGGTGTTCAAATAATTCTGCCAGCAAATTAGACAGATTATGCTGTGAGTGCCGCAATAGCAATTGTGTAATAGAACAAGATACGTTATACCCCTATAGCTGCTGAAGAAAGGACTGAGAAAGTCATGAAACACGTCCAGCGTCCCTTATACACATATTGGGACCACCATCATATATACAATCCAGTTCCAGTCCACAAATAAGCAACCTACGACCGACGGAGACATCTGTCCATCATCTATCAAAGATCCCACGCGCCTCGCTGCCACGAGGACGCCGCAAGTACCGTAACTAACCTGCCTGTGCAAGCGCTGCAGGTTCCTCATCTGGAGCCCACCGCCTACTGACACCATCACACGGGAAGCGCTGCTGGACCACTTTCAGGAATCCACCGCTACCTAAACACCACCTCTTCAGGAGTTGGCCAAGGCTCCGGTGGTGTTCTCTCACCCTGCGAGAGATAGCCGGTGTCCAGCAGACTGTGGGATAACACCGTGGAGGAGATCCCAACGTGAATCCAACATACCGGTGCCCGGAAGCGGTGAGATACAACGTATCTTGTTCTATTACACAAATGCTATTGCCGCACTCACAGCATAATCTGTCTAATTTGCTGGCAGAATTATTTGAACACCAATGACATATTGCATACAAGAATAGTAACACTAACCAGGCTGTTTAGCCTCTGTACTTGGCTACTACCGGTTACCAACATCTCAGATTGGATTTTGTGGAGATTAATTGGAGATTAATTGGAACTTATTGCTAACTGGTTGATAGCTTTTGGATGGTTGCTAATGGTTACTGATATCAGACTGAAATTGACCTATATTGCATTACCTTGGAGAGAAAGGATAATTGCATATTTCAGATGAACTTGAATTTTTCTTACACCTAATTTTTATTGATGAATACTTATGAAGTGGTCTCATTTTTAACATATATTTTAAATTGTATTTTTGTTTTTCATATATTATTTTAATATTATCATAATGTATCAGTTGGAGGAGTGTTATCACAAGGGCCCTGTGAGACACCTATCTCCACTAGTTTGTCATTATCTATATCAGTATTAAGAAATAGTTATATAATTCAATTTACTTATATTTTTGCCATTTGTTCAATACCTTGAGCCCCAATTTATTTCTATAGATTTGTAAATTACTTCTATTTCAAAATCTTAATCTTACCAGTACTTATCAGCTGCTGTATACTACAAAGAAAGTTATTTTCGTTTTGAATTTCCTTCTGACACCTCTTTCTATTTTAGGAACAGTCCAGAGCAGGATTAGTTTGCTATGGGGATTTGTTCCTACTCTGGACAGTTCCTGAGACACACAGAGGTGTCAGTAGATAGCACTGTGGTCAGGCAAAAAGGACATTAAAAAAAGAAAATAACTTCCTGTGGAGCATACAGCAGCTGATAAGTACTGGAAGGATTAAGATTTTTAAATAGAAGTAATCTGTTTAACTTTCTGGCACCAGTTGATTTAAAAAAAAAAAAAATCCAGTGGAGTGCCTCTTTTATAATCCAAAAAACTTGTATGTGGTGTATTTAATTTTATGCTGTGATTGTCTTGATCAGTACATCAGGGGTTCAACTAATGCTCTAAAAAATTGTACAACATTTTTTCAATGTGCCACACTTCAGTTTACAGCATGTCTCTATGAAAACAAAATACTGGACAGAGTATTTTAGAGGGAATTTAGAGAGTTAATTTACCATTGAGAAGAGGTGATCATAAACAAAAACTATTAAACAGGGAAGCTTTTTGTATTATTAAATTAGATACACACTATCCAAATGGTCTAAACAAAAGATGTTATTCTACATTATTAAAAACATTATACTTGTCTGTATATGATTCAACTTCCCTATTAGGGACCTGTACAGACGAGGTGTTGCTTTCTCTATAACCTTTAATCTATTTGCATCAGAATAACCATAGTAATATTGTTTATTTATTTGGTAATAATGTTTTATATTATTTTATGTGAGTTCATGCAATAGGATTTTGTATGTTCTAACAAGTCTATCAAGAGAACTTACTTATTTTTAATAGTGGTTATCTTCACTTTCTTTATATCTCTTTGGATAATCTGCTCATACTTACGTATATATCAGGGGTTAATTGGTCCTAGGCTCTGCTTTTTGAAGTTGAACTAACGGCATCTGATATATAAAAGGGCTTTGCCTACCTCAGAAGTTAGTGTGATTAAAAGTACTTATATTTGAAAGGCGTCACAGTCTGTGGTGTTTACTCATCCTTGATGTGTCCTGAATCATAATAAAGACAAGCATTCTTTTATAGGAGTACCTCATCTTCTTTAAGTGTGTTGGACTTTTTCCAAGTTGGTCCATGCTGCAGCTGGCATAATTGGTGTGAGCTGATTCTTTGGACTGTGTTCAGATTGTGTCCATTCCAAATATGTAATGTGATATATTCTACATTGCATTTGTTCCAGTAGTCAGTGACAGAGGCTTTACAAGTTAGTTAATGTTTAAAATATAGGTTTGTGTGTCCCCCATTGAACAGGGCTAAACCATGACTTAACATTTTTATTTTTTTTTTGAAAAATGTATATACATTGTTTAAATAATTCTTTTAATGTTGCATTGGAAAATAAGGCACTTTTTTTCCGAATCTGTTGTTAGAAACCACCCTGAAAGTTACGCTTTGCAGCTGCCTAATACCCCACCAGCAACATAGCATTTATTTATGCGTATAAACCAGGGGTTTTCATATTAAAAATCAAAAATAGCTCTTCAGAGATAAATTCTATGCGTGTTTGTCTGTAGATAAAATTTGTGCATACAGCTGAAATATAATTTTATGTTACTGATGTCAGTATCGTATTTAAGTTATTAAATATTTCCATTTAAATGTGTAAATAGAAATTTGAAATAAGCAGAAAATGGAAACGGATTGCAAATGTTGAAAACGGGATTGCACAATGTGTGAACTCCATATACTCAAATTTATACCAATATTTGGTTAATTTATTTTTCTTTTTTCACAGTTTGAAATTTTTTTTTATCAATAAAGAAATAAAACCATTAGTATACTGTAGCCAGCGCAAATGTTATATCTGACTTTCTGTCACAAAGTGCATTATGCTATCAGCATTCTTTCAAGAAAAAAGGACACCTGTCTTTGATCCCTTGCATAATTTCCTGCAACACTATGGAAATTACCGCATTAATTACTGAGTCAGGGCTTATCATAAAATGACTAACACAACCTCCCAATTATCATCCCTGTACTCACCAGAACCAGGGATACTGGGTAAAGCTATATATTGTCAGGCCTAGTCCATTAGGAAACAGGTAGAAATCTGGTATTATTAGGCTGGAAAATGCTAAAATTAATAACTAAAACAAATGCCAAGCTACTTCTGTTTGGTTTTGTGCCTGTCTAGTAATGAAAATGGGGGCGCACATTAACATGATGGCAAGGGACATTTATTGTAACAGTGATGATGGCGGGGTGCCGCAACCGAGATCACGGGGGTCCCCAACGGCAGGATAGGGGATAAGATGTCTAGGGGTGGAGTACCCGTTTAAGGAAAGAGGACATTATGGCAAAGGGTTTATATCACAAAAGCAGCCTTGGTCAAAGCAGTTAAATGAGGTAGATAAAGAATTACAGAAAAGAAGGGGATATACCACAAAACAGCCCTGGTCTAAAACTGTGAAATGCTGCTAATGATGATTATGGCAAGCTGCAAAAGGGACAGCTAGCCAAAACTTTATACGTGATAAGAAATAGGAAGGAAGCCTTGATTTACCTTTCAGGCACAGTGTAGACCCTTTTGAACACATTGGGGACCCTCCTGTCAAGATCCAGTCTATAGCAAAAGCTGTTTACTTTTTTTTTTTTTGGAGGGGGAGTAAAGAGAAATTATTGGTAAATTAAGGGGTAAGTGCTTTACATGTATTTGATTGAAAAAGTCTCTGTGATAAAGCTAAAATGTTGCTTTAAACAAATGGGTGAATAAAGCATTCTTTAGCTATATTGATATATGTGGTACATATGTGGTAAATCTACACTACAGTCAGGAAAACCAAAACACTATCCACATTGAGCTAAAACACATCACTTTTATTCATATCATTAAAACCCTATTACATCAAGTATCAAATTACATACAACAATATTCTTCAATTAAATAAACCAACAGTTCTCCTGAGATGAACACTTGTATTTCCCAGCGTGTTTCCCTGTGTATCTTATATTATACAGCGGTTCATCAGAGGATTACAAAGAGAATAAATATACAGGATAGAGAAAATACATTAAGGAACAGCAATACATGCATTGAATAATCAACAATAAACAATACAAAAGCAACAACAGGGTCTCAGAACAGGACAGATGTAAAGATGACAGCAGACCACAGGTCACATGTATACAGCTGGACAAATAGCTTGAAGTGTCTGGTTAGCTGCTGATCCTGTAACAAAATGAAGACATACCACACAGAAAGCAACACATGTAAGTAAAAGCATACATAATGGTTCACAGATATATAAACACTAAGGTTAGTAACGAACAAAGAGCATACAAAGACAAATACAAAAGGAGAAGAGGGCACAAAAATGCACAAAAAAAGAGAAGAAAAAATACGATAACAGAAGAGCCAGCAAAAAAGAGAGAAACTAAGTAAGTAATGATAGTAATAGATAAAAAAATAAAATAAAACCGCAACAATACCGTAACTCTTTCCAGATAAAGAAAGGACACATACTAATACCTTAAGAAAGGTTTCCAGATATATAGATGTTCCCTCAAAAAATGGATAGATGACTCATACTTCCAACACTAGTCACAAGATGTAAATGGCCCAGATATCACATATGCCACCTATGAACAATCACAGTATAATAATTGCTATATAAGACCACCTCTTAGAGTGTCTTACCTACAAAAAACACCTTTGTCTCTGACCAGTTCATAGACAGCCCACATAACTGTTTTCAGATGTCCCCATTTGTCCCTATAATTCCATAATGCTGATCCTATGATAATCAAGTGGAGAGGGTCATAAATGTGTTAAGGAGACATTGGCCAATTTTATGTGGTGATCAGAACCCCTACGGACCTCATTTCCCCATACTCGGCAATAACATTTAGGAGGGGAGGTCAATTAGAAACAGGCTGGTACACAGCCATTTCCAGGGACTTAAGAGAGAGGGGACCTGGTTAGTGAGGAAACCTATGGGTACATTTTGGTGTGGTAGATAATGTCCAACAGAGCAAGACCTTTTGTAATGTGGTTATTGGTAGAGAATATAGGACCCGTGACTTTGGCAATTGTGATACGGAGGGTGTCATTTACTTAGGTACATGTCATTGCCCCCTACAATATGTAAGCAAGACAAAGAGGGCTTTTAAGAAAAAAATTTGTGAAAATATTTCTGATATACAGAATAGACGGGACACCCCTATATCGCGACATATGTGGGAAAGACACGGAGGAGACACTAGTTGTATATCTTTTTGCGTGATAGATGTAATTTGGAAATCCCCAGGGGAGGTGCATGGGATAGACATATCCTACAAAAACAGTCAGAATGGATCTTCAGAATGTGTTCTGTAGTTCTGTTGGGTCTAAATGAACATTTGGTTGTTTTGTGTAGTGTTATCTCCTCCCTTTATTATGCTTCTACTATTCTTGAGTTTCAGTAAACTTTGGTATTGGAGAATTACAAATTTCTATGAACATCACTCACTATGGTCTTTTTGACCATGATGTCTGATGTCATATCTATGTATGACCCATATGTGATACACAAAATGTGAGAAAACCTCTTTTTAAATTGGCTCTAATGAGCAATTATAATTATGTCATTTGACATCCTATTGACATAACATATTGACACCTATAATTATAATTAATATGGATTTTCCCTTTCAATCATTAGTATTTTGAACTAATTTTTTTTATTATTTTTGTATATATATATTATTTTTGTCTATATTTTGATTTCTGTTCTCCTGATTGATTATATTTTCTATTCTTTGGATTGTATCCTGTTATAATCTCATTTCTTCCGTCTAGATTGACACTTCTGTAACTGTCTTACTTACATTGTAGTGGATTTTTATTGGTTACTATAGTAATAAGACGCGCAGATATTGAATGATGGGATACCGGAATTTATGTCAAATAAGGGCAGATGATAGGGCTGCCAATCTCCCAGTGTTTTGAGCATGTATCGATCATGTGATGTCTGCGATTTAGTGATCACATGATTGACACTAACCAGAAAGGATATCTCAGGTATGGGGCAGCGATCACATAATGCCCTGTGACCAGCAGTGATGCATATGGTGTTCTGGCTGCAAGCAATTATGTGAGGGATGTTTAAGGGAGAGTGAGTGGAGTATTCGGCACCTGCAGCTTGGATCGGCAGCTGCAGTGTGCGTTATCAGCATGAATACAGGAGGGGAGGGGGGTTATGAACTCTTAATACATGTTTTGATGTATACATCTCAGAGTGTAGGTATATTGTTGCCTTGTATCTGATTTTAGAACAGCATTATGGAATTATAACGAAAAATGGGGACATCTCAAAACAGTTATGTGGACTGTCTATGAACTGGTCAGAGACAAAGGCATTTTTTGTAGATAAGACACTTTAAGAGGTGGTGGCTGTAATGGTTTACAGGGAGAAGTTCTTATATAGCAATTATTATATTGTGATTGTTCATAGGTGGCATATGTGATATCTGGGCCATTTACATCTTGTGACTAGTATTGGAAGTATTAGTCATCTCTCCGTTTTTTGAGGGAACATCTATATATCTGGAAACCTTTCTTAAGGTATTAGTATGTGCCCTTTCTTTATCTGGAGAGAGTTATGGTATTGTTGTGGTTTTATTTTGGTAATGTATTTTGGTATTTATTTTACATCACAGAGGAATACCATCTATCTGGCTTCCATGAATGATTTTGCCTGTCTTTTTTGACTCCTCCTCTGATATCATACACTAGTCCATTGACTATTGGGAGCTAAAACCAAAATTATATCTGTCTACAGTATGCTCTCTATCTATATATCTATTACTATCATTACTTATTTAGTTTCTCTCTTTTTTGCTGGCTCTTCTGTTATCATATTTTTTCTCTTTTTTGTGCATTTTTTTGCCCTCTTCTCCTTTTGCATTTGTCTTTGTATGCTATTTGTTCACTACTAACCTTAGTGTATATATATCTGTGAACCATTATGCATGTTTTCACTTACATGTGTTGCTTTCTGTATGGTATGTCTTAATTTTGTTACAGGATCAGCAGCTGTCAAGACATTTCAAGCAATATGTCCAGCTATATACATGTGACTTGTGGTCTGCTAAGTGTCATCTTTACATCTGTCCTGTGCTGAGATGCTGTTGTTGCTTTAGTATTGTCTATTGTTGATTATTCCATGTATGTATTGCTGTTTCGCAATGTATTTCCCCCCTCCTGTAAATTTATTCTGTTTGTGATCCCCTGATGAACCGCTGTATAATATTTGATACACGTGGAAACGCGTTGGAATATGCAGGTGTTCATCTCAGGAGAACTGTTGGTGTTTTTAATTGAATAATATTGTTGTATATAATTTTATAATTGATGTAATAGGGTTTTAATGATATGAATAAAAGTGATGTGTTTTATTATATTTGGAAATGAGCAAGGTGTTAAGTACATCCTGCTATACACTTTCTGCTGATGAAACAGAAGGCGAAGACATTCTTTGGGGAATATCTGAAAAAAGAGACACTTGTACAATATTTGTTTAACCTGACAAAGAATAGATTCAATATGTTCTCTGATTTAAATACTGTATGTATTGGTAAGCAGGAATACACTGCATCACCTGCTCAGCACATTTGTACAGTCATCACAGCTACATTTGAAAGCTGTTTTACATTATAGTTAGAACACTAAAAACAGTGTTATCCTAAGGCCACATCTTCATTATTAGGAGCAGCAATTTGTATGTTGACATGATGGAACATGGCAGCATACTTAACATTACAAACTGACTGAGCAGTAGAATCAAGTATTCCTGATATACAAGTACGTTAGAGTATGTAAGAGTATAAGAGCTGGAACAGCATGTGTGATATAGGTTTGCCATTTTTTATTTGACATTTTATCACGTGTGACTCAAAGGAGAAAAAGAGGGGGAAAAAAGAAGCATACCGACGAAGATTAAAAAAAAAACCTAACAATCAAAAAAAAAAGAGAAAAAAAGATTTTGCTTTGCTTTAATTTCTGTGAACAATGTTCCTAAATCACGTTCTGAATTATTTAAGGGGTTCAGTTTTTAAATAGATTTTCATGAAAATTATCGCTCTAATATCCTAAAAAATATAAAGGACATTTACCAAATTGTGCCAACATAGGGGGACATTTATCAAGGAATTTAGAGCCTTTTTTTTTAACATACAAAAGTCGCACAAAAAAAGCAATTTTTTGTGCAACTAAGCAAAAAGTGGATAGGCAAAAAGTTACAAACAGCCTTACCTAAGAAAATTTACGATTTTACTTTGCAGTGGTCAGGTATTTATGATGTGGGAAAGTCACATGTAGGCAAAAAAAAAAGTTGCAAACCCCCTTAAAAAAATTGCAAGTCTGCTCCCGGTCTGACCTGGATTACAAAACTCCCCTATGTAAGCAAATTAAAAGAGTCGCAAAAAAAAATCTCACAAATGTCTCAGCTGCAACTTTTTTGTTTTGCTTATGTGCTCCAAATTTATGAACCCCCTGTGATAGTATGAAAAAATGTAAGCAAAATAAATTGAAATAAACTGACTTCAGAACATAAATGTCCCCATAAAGTACACTGTTAAAAAAAATAAAGGGAACACTAAGATAACACATCCTAGATCTGAATGAATGAACTAATCGTATGAAATACTTTTGTCTTTACATAGTTGAATGTGCTGACAACAAAATCACACAAAAATTATTAATGGAAATCAAATTTATCAACCCATGGAGGTCTGGATATGGAGTCACACTCAAAATCAAAGTGGGAAACCACACTACAGGCTGATCCAACTTTGATGTAATGTCCTTAAAACAAGTCAAAATGAGGCTCAGTAGTGTGTGTGGCCTCTATGACCTCCCTACAACACCTGGGCATGCTGCTGATGAGGTGGCGTGAGGGGCGGAGTACCTATAAGAAGTCCAAAACATCAAGTAGTGACAGCTCCCCCTGATCAGGCTTTACACCAGTGCATGGACCCGCTGGTCCCTACTCCAGCTTCAATGTTGAGCAATATACAAGAAGAATGTCCAGCATCCAAGTTGAAGTCAAAAGAAGGGTATTTCCTTATTGGAAAACTTGCATATACACGATAAAAACTAAGCGCGAAAGCGTGAAACCTGTCAGAGTTTTTATCGTGTATATGCAAATTTTCCAATAAAGAAATATCCTGCTTTTGACTTCAACCTGGATGCTGGACGTTCTTCTTGTATATTACCTATAAGTGTTACGCCGAGCGCTCCGGGTCCCTGCTCCTCCCCGGAGCGCTCACGGCGTTCTCCTCTCTGCAGCGCTCCGGTCAGCACCCGCTGACCGGGAGCGCTGCACTGACATTCGCGATGGGGATGCGATTCGCATAGCGGGACGCGCCCGCTCGCGAATCGCATCCCAAGCCACTTACCTGTCCCGGTCCCTGGCTGTCAAGTTCGGACGCGCGCGGCTCCGCTCTCTAGGGCGCGCACGCGCCAGCTCTCTAAGATTTAAAGGGCCAGTGCACTAATGATTGTTTAATTAGCCTCCACCTGCTCCCTGCTCATATAACCTCACTTCCCCTTCACTGCTTTGCCGGATATTGTTGCCTTGTGCCAGAGAAAGCGTTTAGTGTTGTCCAAAGCCTGTGTTCAAGATCTCCTGCTATCCTCATTGACTACGAACCTTGCCGCCTGCCCCGACCTTCTGCTACGTCTGACCTTGCCTCTGCCTAATCCTTCTGTCCCACGCCTTCTCAGCAGTCAGCGAGGTTGAGCCGTTGCCGGTGGATACGACCTGGTTGCTACCGCCGCAGCAAAACCATCCCGCTTTGCGGCGGGCTCTGGTGAAAACCAGTAGCAACCCTAGAACCGGTCCACCGACACGGTCCACGCCAATCCCTCGCTGACACAGAGGATCCACATCCAGCTAGCCGAATCCTAACAATAAGAAGCCTCTCTATCAGTAGGGCTTCACATCTGTATGTTGTCACAAATCTGGTGGGAGAATCAAAACGCTTTGACTCTCCCGCAAGATTTCTGTTTGCTGGCCGCTGCACTTGTCTATTAGGATGATCCACGTTGGTAAGATGGGGCCTTGCTGCCCGCTAGCTCTGCCTTCAGCATGGCAAGATTCTGCAGCCCCTCAGATGTAAGGGAATATAGGGAGAGAGTTAGGTTAATCAGCGGTGGCTTGTTCGGCTCTTATATAAGCTTTTAAGCTAGCGCTGCGATCACGGGGGCTGCTGCAAAGCCGTGGCCAAGCCGAAAGTCGCGGGCCAAGTTGTGCGGCAAATCAGACATATGACTCTCAATCCCCATTGCTACACTGAAAGCATATTCTCTACTTAACTGGTCAGGTGTTAAAAGCTGCCTGGGTTTATTCCTGATTGTTTACTTGTCATGTTGAATTATTACACCCATGTTTGCCGCTTGTCATGTGTTATGTCAAACATTTAGATGCAGTATCCATAGATATGTATCTACGGTATAGCTGCCCCATTTGGGTCCATGCGGCATCATACATACACTATATATGGAATTATTAGGCACAGTGTAGTTGGTTAGGCTTTATTAATTTATCACCCTATTATTGTTTTGAGTATTACATCACTACTTATGTATAGAGCCAATTACACACATGTTATTTTTCACCATACTCATGTTAATACTTATGAGCACTTAATGTATGCATGCTTACCTTATCTTTTACACTACACATACGATATAGAACATTTTTCATTATGCACACATTCCTATTTTACTATGCATTTATATTGTTATCGCTAATACTATGTATATAGCTGATATTCGATGCGTCAACATTCCTATAGTTGATATACTTTGCTTTATATTGCTATAACAAATGTATGCGGCTTCACGTCATTATAGCTAAGATACGGTAAATTAATGTTATTGTAGTTGATACAAGGTGCTTCATATTACGTAAGCCGGTATACAGTGCATTATATTCTGTGATTTATGTTACGTTACGCCGATATACTGTGAACCAATGTTGTAATTGATACAGAGTTCTTCGTATTACCAAAGATGATCTACGGTGCTTTAGGTTACTATAGATGATATACTGTGCTTTATGTTACGATGAGCTGATATAAGGTGATTCGTGTGACTATAGCTGATGTTCTGTGTTTATGTTACTTTAACTGATATTCAGAGTTTATGTTATTAGAGTTAAGTTTATTTTGTACTTTACATGAAAATTGTTGTGCTTTATGTGCTTGTGTTGATCTTCCGTGCTTTATGTTACTTTAGCTGATATTCAGTACTTTACATTTGGTTCTTCATGTTAACATAGCTGATATTCGATGATTCATGTTTATATAAGCTGAGATACAGTGCTTTAAGTTACTATAGCTTATATTCTGAGCTTATGTTATTTGTCATTTTGTGCTTTATGCTGCTATAGCAAATAGTTTGTGCTTTATGCTGCTTTAGCTGATATTTGGTGCTTTACATTCGAAGTTTTGTGTTATCATAGCTGATACTCGGTGCTTCATGTTACTATAGCTCATATTCTGTGCTTTATGTTACTATAGCTCATATTTGGTGCCTGTTACTATAGCGATATTTTGTGCCTATGTAATTATAGTTGTTGGTCTTTGCTTTATGTTATTATAGCTTATATTTTGTGATTTATGTTACTTTAGTTATTTAATGTTTTATATTACAATAGCTGATATTGGGTGCTTTACATTACTATAGCTAATATTCAGGGTTTTACGTTCCTATAGCTGATATTTAATGCTTTACGGTACTATAGCTGATATTCTGTGCTTTGCGTTACTATAGCTGATATTTGGTGCTTTACGTTACTATAGCTGATATTCAGTGCTTATGTTATTATAGTAGATATTGGATGCTTTACGTTACTATAGCTGATATTTGGTGCTTTATGTTACTATAGCTGATATTTAATGCTTTATGGTACTATAGCTGATATTTGGTGCTTTACATTACTATAGCTGATATTCAGGGTTTTACGTTACTATAGCTGATATTTAATGCTTTATGGTACTATAGCTGATATTTGATGCTTTACATTAATATAGCTGATGTTCAGTGCTTTAAGTTACTAAAGCTGATATTCTTTGCTTATGTTATTATAGTAGATATTCAGTGCTTTACTTTACTATAGCTGATATTCAGTGCTTTACATTACTGTAGCTAATATTCAGGGTTTTACGTTACTATAGCTGATATTCAGTGCTTTACATTACTATAGCTAATATTCAGGGTTTTACGTTACTATAGCTGATATTCGATGCTTAACGGTACTATAGCTGATATACTGTGCTTTACATTGCTATAGCTGATATTCTGTGCTTTACGTTGCTATAGATGATATTCTGTGCTTTACGTTACTATAGCTGATATTCAGTGCTTTAAGTTACTATAGCTGATATTCGGTGCCTATGTTATTATAGTAGATATTCGGTCCTTTACGTTACTATAGCTGATATTCGGAGCTTTATGTTACTATAGCTGATATTCGGTGCTTTACGTTACTAAAGCTGATATTTGGTACTTTATGTTACTATAGCTGATATTCTGTGCTTATTTTATTATAGTAGATATTTGGTGCTTTACATTACTATAGCTGATATTTAGTGCTTTAAGTTACTATAGCTGATATTCGGTGCCTATGTTATTATAGTAGATATTCGGTCCTTTAAGTTACTATAGCTGATATTCGGAGCTTTAGGTTACTATAGCTGATATTTGGTGCTTTATGTTACTAAAGCTGATATTTGGTACTTTATGTTACTATAGCTGATATTCTTTGCTTATGTTATTATATTAGATATTCGGTGCTTTACGTTACTATAGCTGATATTTAGTGCTTTAAGTTACTATAGCTGATATTCGGTGCCCATGTTGTTATAATTAATATTCTGCACTTTATGCTACTATAGCAGATATTTTGGGGTTTAGTTGATATTCCATGCTTACGTTACTATAGTTGACATATATGTACATGACCGCAAGCAATGCCCGTGTCATGCGCAGCAGGTCCCGGCTGCTATCAGGAGTCAGGGACCCGCCGGTAAGGGCGCACATCAGCGATCGCACTGATGTGTTCAATTAACCCCTCAGATGCCATGATCAATACAGATCACAGCATCTGCGGCAGTGCGGTCAGTTAAACGGGATCCAATCATCAAGCATGGCAGCCTTAGGTCTCCCATCCAGGGTCTTCTGCTCTGGTCTGAGATCGAGCAGAGCAGAAGATGACCGATAACACTGATCAGTGCTATGCCCTATGCATAGTACTGAACAGGATTAGCAATAAAGTGGTTGCTATAGATAGTCCCCTATGGGGACTATTAAAGTGTCAAAATAAAAGTACAAAAAAGTATGAAAAATATTAGAAAAATCCCCTCCCCCAATAAATATTTAAATTTTCCCTAATTCCCATTTTACTGCCAAAAAGTGTAATAAATAAATAAATTGCAACGGTCCGGACAGGTAACTGAAGGTGGACCCACTGGACCAGAGGAGTGATGACGTAGGCCGTACCCAGGGAATGGAATATAAGGAGCTACTGGTGTTCACCAGGGCCTGCCGCAAAGCGGGATGGTCTTGCTGCGGCAGGTAGCCCCCAGGTCGTTCCACCAGATAGCAACTCGACCCCTCTGGTTGCTGAGATATGCGCGGTACAGGAGGAAAAGGCAGAAGCGTAGTCAGACGTAGCGAAGGTCAGGGCAGGCGGCACAGGATCAGAAGCAGTAGTCACTAGCAACAGGTCAAGGCATGCAGCACGGGTTCAGAGGCGGAGGCCACAGGCAAGGGTTGGCAACAGGCAGGGAACACTATAATGAAATGGAACACTTTCTCTCGGCACGAGGCACAAAGATCCGGAAGGGCAGGAAGGGGCTGGAAACCTTTATTAGAACAGTGAGGGCCAGGCACCAATCAACGGTGCGCAGGCCCTTTAAATTTCATGAAGCCGGCGCGGACGCGCCCTAAGGAGCAGGGCCGCGCGCCCGGAGGCAGAGGCATTGTATGAGGACGGGACCGCGGGTAAGTGGACATGGGATGCGGCGTGTGTGGGGGGACCGGCCGCCACACTAACCGCATCCCCGACGGAGGAGACCCTGCGCTCCCGGTCAGCGTGTCTGACCGGGACGCGCAGGGACACCGTGGACCGGAGCAGAGGCAGCAAGCGCTCCGATCCAGAGGAGGAGACCGGAGCGCTCACTGTTACAGTACCCCCTCTTAGGTCTCCCCCTCCTTTTGGCACCAAGAAAGCTGGGGATGAGGCTGCGGTCCAAGATGTTCTCCTCAGGCTCCCAGGATCTCTTCTCAGGACCTCCCAGTTGACCAAAAAAAATCTTCTTCCCCGGATGAGCTTGGACGCCAGAATTTTCTTGACAGAGAACACATCAGTTGTGCCAGTCACAGGAGTAGGGGAAGAGACCTTGGGCGAGAAGCGGTTAAAGATGGCAGGCTTTAGAAGGGAGACATGGAAAGCGTTGGGAATCCTGAGGGAAGGAAGATGGAGTTGGTAGGACACCGGGTTCTTGATTCTATAGGGTCCTAAGTAGCGGGGACCCAACTTGTAGCTTGGGACCCTCAATCGTATATATTTGGAAGAGAGCCACACCTTGTCACCAGGGAAAAACTGTGGAGGAGCTCTGTGTTTCTTGTCTGCCTGAGATTTCATGCGGGCAGAGGCTTTGAGGAGAGCGGTGCGAGTCTCTCGCCAGACAGACGAGAAATCACGGACAAGGTCGTCAACTGCAGGTACGGGAGAAGAGGAAGTCAGCGGCAGCAGTGGAAGAGGGTGGCGACTTGTTAGAGGCAGAGGAGTGCTTGTAATTATAGGAAAATTCTGCCCAGGGAAGCAGATCGGACTAGTCACTGTGGCGTGAGGAGACGAAGTGGCGTAGATAATCTCCCAAAATTTGAGTCACTCGTTCCACTTGGCCATTGGAATGAGGGTGATGGGAAGAGGAGAAGTCCAACTTGACCCCGAGCTGACCACATAGCGCCCTCCAGAATTTAGAAACAAACTGTACCCCTCGGTCTGAGACAATGTGCTTGGGGAAACCATGGAGGTGGAAAATGTGTTGGAAAAACTGTTTGGCCAATGCTGACGCAGACGGAAGACCGGGCAGAGGTACAAAGTGAGCCATATTCAAGAAGCGTTCTACCACGACCCAAATGACTGTCATTCCATTGGAGGAGGGAAGGTCGGTAACAAAGTCCATGGCGATATGGGACCAGGAATAGTCTCAGGAATAGGGAGGGGCAAGAGAAAACCAGCTGGCTTCTGACTAGGCGACTTGTCCCCAGCACAAATCGTACAGGCTTGGACATAGTCCAACACATCTTTTTCCACAGTAGGCCACTAGTATCTTTGGGAGATAAGCTGGAGAGACTTCTGTGCCCCACGATGACCTGCAAATAAAGAGGCATGGGCCCACTTGAGGACACGTAGCCGCTGACGTGGGGGTACATAGGACTTGCCTGGAGGGAGAGAACGCAGATCCACTGGAGCAACGGCAATTATGCGCTTGGATGGAATTATATGTTGGGGAATAGTTTCATCGCCCACCACATTGGAAGAGCGGGAAAGGGCATCCGCTGTGATATTCTTGCTTGCTGGACGAAAATGAATCACAAAATTAAAGCGAGCAAAGAACAACGACCAGCGAGCCTGACGTGGATTCAGCCTTTGAGCGGATTAGAGGTAGGCAAGGTTCTTGTAGTCCATGAAAATACTCACAGGGTGGATGGAGCCCTCGAGAAGATGCCTCCACTCCTCAAGCGCCAATTTTATGGCCAACAGTTCCCTGTCACCATAGAATAGTTTCTCTCGGCGGGAGTGAAGGTCTTGGAGTAAAAACCGCAAGTGAGTGTCTTGCCCCTGGGTGACTTTTGGGTGAGTACGGCTCTGGCTCCCACTGAGGAGGCATCCACTTCCAGGGAAAAAGGCTTAGTGGGCTCAGGTCTGGAGAGTACAGGTGCAGTGGCAAAAAAAAGTTTTCAAAGACTGGAAGGCCTCTTCAGCTTGAGAATTAGCATCTCACGTGCCACCAGGACGTTGTTGATTTCACTTCGTAGTCCCTTCTTAAATGTGGCACATAGTGCATCATCATTCCAATTCAACTCAGAAGCAAGAGTGCGGAATTGGATGGCGTAATCACCCACAGTAGAACCTCCTTGGGTCAGGTTCAGCAAAGCAGTCTCTGCAGAGGACACCCGGGCAGGTTCCTCGAATACACTGCGGAACTCTTGGCAAAAATGCCGAACGGAGTTAGTGGCTGGATCAGCGCGGGCCAGGGCCTTCCCTGTTAACAGACTGAGAATGAAGGCCACCTTGGCACGTTCAGATGTAAACTGGTCGGCCATTAATTCAAGGTGGAGAGAGCACTGGAACAGGAACCCACGGCACTGCTTCGGATCTCTGCCATACGTGTCGGGCAAGGACAAGCGGATTCTGGAAGAGGAGACGGCTGCTGGCTGAGGCGGGGCAACTGGCATAGGCGGGGGAGACAGCTGTTGCTGGACAGGCAGGAGCTGCTGCACCATGGCAGTCAACTGGGCCAGCTGTTGACCTTGCTGGGCGATCTGCTGCGTCTGTTGAGCCACTACGGTAGTGAGATCTGCAAGGCTAGGAAGAGGTACCTCAGCGGGATCCATGGCTGGATCTTACTGTAACGGTCCGAACAGGTAAATGAGGGTGGATCCACTGGACCAGAGGAGTGATTACGTGGGCAGTACCCAGGGAACTGAATCTAAGGAGCTACTGGTCTTCACCAGGGCCCGCTGCAAAGCTGGATGGTCTTGCTGCGGCAGGTAGCCCCCAGGTCTTTCCACCAGATAGGGACTTGACCCCTCTGGTTGCTGAGATATGCGCGGTACAGGAGGAACAGGCCGAAGCGTAGTCAGACGTGGTGAAGGTCAGGGCAGGCGGCACAGGATCAGAAGCGGTAGTCACTAGCAACAGGTCAAGGCATGCAGCACGGGATCAGAGGCGGAGGTCACAGGCAAGGGTTGGCAACAGGCAGGGAACACTCTAATGGTATGGAACGCTTTCTCTCGGCACGAGGCACAAAGATCTGGCGAGGGCAGGAAGGGGCTGGAAACCTTTATTAGAACAGTGAGGGCCAGGCACCAATCAATGGTGCACTGGCCCTTTAAATTTCATGAAGCCGGCGCACGCGCGCCCTAAGGAGCGGGGCCTCGCGCGCCGGGAGGCAGAGGCAGTGTATGAGGACGGGGCCGCGGGTAAGTGGACATGGGATGCGGCGTGTGTTCGGGGACCGGCCGCCATACTAACCGCATCCCCGACGGAGGAGACCCTGCGCTCCGGTCAGCATGCGCAGGGACACCGTGGACCGAGTGCTCCAATCCAGAGGAGGAGACCGGAGCGCTCACTGTTACATAAATAATAAACATATTTGGTATTGCCGCATGGGTAAATATTCAATCTATTAAAAATATAATGTTAATGATCCCGAACGGTGAATGGCGTAAAAACATTAAAAAAATAAGTCCAAATTGCAGCTTTTTCGTAACATTTAATTCCAAAAATTTGTTATAAAAAAATATATTAAAAGTTTTACATATGTAAATGTGGTTTCAATAAAAAGTAAAGATCACAGCACAAAAAATGAGCCCTCATACCGCAGCTTATATAGAAAAATGAAAAAGTTATAGGTTAGCAAATACAGTAGAGGGATTTTAAGCATACTAATTTGGTTAAAAAAAGTTTGCGATTTTTTTTTAAAGCGGTACAATAAAAGAAAAATATGTAATCATGGGCATCATTTTAATTGTATTGACCCACAGAATAAAGAAAACATGTTATTTTTACCGTAAATTGTACAGCATGGAAACAAAACCTTCCAAAATGTGCAAAATTGCGGTTTTCTTTTCAATTTCTCCATACAATTAGTATTTTTTTGGTTGCGCCATACACTTTATGGTAAAAGGAGTGATTTCATTAAAAAGGACAACTGGTCCAAAAAACTAGCCCTCATACTCATCTGTGGATGCAAATATAAAAGAGTTATGGTTTTTAGAAGGCGAGGAGGAAAAATCAAAAACGTAATTATAAAATTTGCTGAGTCCTTAAGGCCAAAATGGGCTGAGTCATTAACGGGTTAATGGTATTGTAGCTGATTCTGTGTCACATTAGTATGTATGACATACTGTCCTTCATGTTACTAGAGCTCATATACTGCACTTTACATTATTTTAGTTCATAAGGTCCTTTATGTTATGACATCTGACATTCCTTACTTCAATGTTTACAGATTGATAAGGTTGCTACCTTTCACATTATTCAGGTTTGTGAGGATAGTATTGGTTTCATATAGTTATATGGATCAGATGGTTATACTTTTGGATACATTGCTTGGGTAAACCTGTGGTGTCTACAGGTTATTTATGGTTACAACCTGTCATCTTATTCAGGATGGTGACGCTATTATTAGTCATGTATAATTGCTGAATCATACAGTCATGTCATAGGATACTTGCTTAGTTTCGGTCATGACCTGTCACATCCATAGGTTAATTATGGTTACTACCAGTCATGTTTTTAGGCCGGTGACAATACCATTAGTCATACATACTTGTTGGCTCAGTTAGTTGTATTGTTGGATACATGACTTGGCTTTTGGTTATGATCTGTCCCGTCTACAGGTGACACATGGTTACAGACTGTTACGTTTCACGTTGGCGGTAATTTTATTAGTCATGTATACTTGTTGGCTCAGAAAGTTGTATTGTTGGATATATTGTTTGGCTTGTAGTTACAGTATGATCTGTCAAATCTACAGAATGGTGACGATATTCCTAGTTATGCATTCTTGTTAGAACAAACAGCAGAATTGTTAGGTATGATATGTTTCTGTTAAGTCCAGTCACAACTACAGGCTTTAGTAGTGGTTAAACTCAAATTAAGGTTGGCAATAACACTGTTCTCGTGGCTACTGTCAGATATGTTTGCACATAATGGGATAGGTTATTGGTTCTGAAATATTATTGTTTTCAATCAAGGTGCCTACAGCTGTTGCATTAGTTGCCGATTGATCCCTCTCCCACTAAGCGATCCCTCTACCCATTGAAGCAGACAGGCTCCCTGTCATCAGCTGACTAGTGAGTCAGGTCTCGGCTGCATTGAAGCCTGAGAAACATCTGAGACAACAGTCATTTTGTATATTGTTAAAAAAAAGTCCAGTCACAACTATTTTTCATTATAATGTTGAAGTTGACATTGTATAGGAATCATGTGAGTTTGTGAATGACATTTGTTTAGTTCTGTTACTGCAGGGCTGCTTAGGTGTCAAGGTGTATCCTTGATATCCATGGTTACCATGACATTATCAACATGTATAATTGAGTTTAGTATGTTACTGTCTTGTCAATTTGGGTTTTGGCCCTCATATTAACCGGTGGCAGCCAGGGTATATTCAAGCGGCTTTACCTTAGTTACATTTAACATTTATGCAATTTGCTACACCTGGCCGCCAGGATTAGTTTAGGGCTTATGTAAATCTGCATTCAAAAAGGGTTATCCTTCTTGTTAAATCGTCCAGGATCTCACCCATCAGCAAAATGGCATGCCATTAGACATGCTGCATTGTTAAATTTGTCTGTGGTTTTGCCCTCTTTTATAGGTGTACTCCTATGCAACAGATATGGCACAACTCAAGCTTCTTTGCTAGGTAGTTTGTGTCTAGAATAGGACAGTTACGCTGAGGTAGTAACTGTAGCTGTTTTGTGTAGGTAGTCGGTCTTTAGTATAGGACGTTAACACCAATGTGCAACTCGAGCTGCATAGTATAGGTAGTTGTTGTTTAGGTCTAGTGTTGAGCAGCATAGGCCATATTCGAATTCGCGAATATTCGCGAATATATGGGCGCATATTCGTCATATATCCGCGAATATTCGCGTTTATTTTTGCATATGCAAAAATTGGCATATGCGAAAAATTTGCATATGCTAATTTTCGCATATGCGAAAATTCGCACACCAGTTTCACACAGTAGTATTAGAGCCTTCTTTACACCACACAAGCTGGAAGCAGAGAGGGATGATCACTGTGATGTGTACTGTAAAAAAAAAAAAAAAAAAAAAAAAAAACAATATTCGTAATTACAAATATAAAGTGCTATATTCGTGAATATTCGTATTGCGAATATCCGCGAGCAACACTATTTAGGTCTATGACCACGTTGATGTAGCCCCGGCCATATATGTATATATATATATATATATATATATATATATATATATATATATATATATATACACTGCTCAAAAAAATAAAGGGAACACTAAGATAACACATCCTAGATCTGAATGAATGAACAAACCGTATGAAATACTTTCGTCTTTTCATAGTTGAATGTGCTGACAACAAAATCACATAAATATTATCAATGGAAATCAAATTGATCAACCCATTGAGGTCTGAAAATCAAAACTGATCCAACTTTTATGTAATGTCCTTAAAGGGGTTATCCACCATAAGGTGATTTTAGTACGTACCTGGCAGACAGTAATGGACATGCTTAGGAAGGATCTGCGCTTGTCTTGGGGCTAAATGGCTATATTGTGAGATTACCATAATGCTGTGGTTAGCTTTTTTTGAACTGGTATTTCCTGTTTCAGTTTTCTTTTTTTGACTACAAATCCCATAATTCCATTTTCCTCCCTCCCACACATCAGCCACCCCACCCATTAAAACATAAATGAGCTGCACCCATTGGTTTTCAATCAAGCTGTTGCATTACAGCTGTTGCATTAGTTGCCGATTGATCTCTCCCCCACTAAGCGATCCCTCCACCCATTGAAGCAGACAGGCTCCCTGTCATCAGCTGACTAGTGAATCAGGTTTCGGCTGCATTGCAGCCTGGGAAACATCTGAGACAACAGTCATTTTGTATGTTGTTAAAAATAAATATTGGGGTGAAAATCACATAAGAATTGTGAGAAAAACGTCAGGTACAGACACTATATTTTGAACTACACTAACTTTACAGCCCCTGTAGCATAGTTAAATAAAAAAATAAATTCCTGAAATACCCCTTTAAAACAAGTCAAAATGAGGCTCAGTAGTGTGTGTGGCCTCACGTGCCTGTATGACCTCCCTACAATGCCTGAGCATGCTACTGATGAGGTGGCTGGGGGATGTCCTCCCAAACCTGGACTAAAGCATCCGCCAACTCCTGGACAGTGTGCGGTTGGTGGATGGAGCGAGACCTCATGTCACAGATGTTCTCAATCGGATTCAGGTCTGGGGAACGGGCGGGCCAGTCCTTAGAATCATTGCCTTCCTCTTTCGTGAACTGATTACACTCTCCAGCCACATGAGGTCTAGCATTGTCTTGCATTAGGAGGACCCCAGGGCCAACCACACCAGCATATGGTCTCACAAGGGGTCTGAGGATCTCATCTCGGTACCTAATGGCATTTAGGCTACACCTCTGTCAAGCACATGGAGGGCTGTGCGGCCCCCCCAAAGAAATGCCACCCCACACCATTACTGACCCAGCACCAAAGCGGTCATGCTGGAGGATGTTGCAGGCAGCAGAAAATTCTCCATGGCATCTCCAGACTCTGTCATGTCTGTCATGTGCTCAGCGTGAACCCGCTTTCATCTGAGAAGAGCACAGGGCACCAGTGGCAAATTTACCAATCTTGGTGTTCTCTGGCAAGTGCCAAACGTCCTGCATGGTGTTGGGCTGTAAGCACAACCCCCACCTGTGGAGGTCAGGCCCTCATTCCACCCTCATGGAGTCTGTTTCTGACGGTTTGAGTGGACATGCACATTTATGGCCTGCTGGAGGTCATTTTGCAGGGCTCTGGCTGCTCTCCTCCTGTTCCTTCTTGCACAAAGGCTGAGGTAGCGGTTCTGCTGCTGGGTTGTTGCCCTCCTACGGCCTTCTCCATGTATATTGATGTAATGGCCTTTTTCCTGGTAGCGCCTCCATGCTATGAACACTACACTGACAGACACAGAAAAACTCCTTGCCACAGCTCGCATTGATGTGCCATCCTGGATGTGCTGCACTACCTGAGCCACTTGTGTGGGTTGTAGACTTCATCTCATGCTACCACTAGAGTGAAAGCACCGCCAGCATTCAAAATTTACCAAAACATCAGCCAGGAAGAATAGGAACTGAGAAGTGGTCTGTAGTCTGTGGTCACCTGCAGAACCACTCCTTTATTGGGGGTGTCTTGCTAATTGCCTATAATTTCCACCTGCTGTCTGTTCCTTTTGCACAACAGCATGTGAAATTGATTGTCAATCAGTGTTGCTTCCTGAGTGGACAGTGTGATTTCACAGACTTGGAGTTACATTGTGTTGTTTGTGTTTCCTTTTTTTTTTTTTTTTTTGAGCATAACTATGCTTTTTTATTTTGTGTATAACTATATATATATATATATATATATATATATATATATATATATATATATATATATATATATAGTTAATGTGATGTATTGATTAATTTATATAGTATGACTATATTTTTTAAAAAGAAGAGCATTTCCAATTCTAAACAATATTAGTTTTTTTCACAAATGATAGCTGAAGGTATGAACCAAAATGTACCACTTGAACAATTACAACGTTATGACCACATAGTGAGACAAAACTGGCTTCTAATTTTTTCTTTTGCTAACTTTATTTTAAAATAATTTCAGTTGCAGTTTTAATTCTGGCCACTAAGCTATATCATAAACTAAAACTTCCTGTTCTGTAAAGATCTTGTTTCAACAGTCTCATCTTTATCATCACAGAGATGATTACAATTAAAGGGTTACTCCACCCCTAAACATCCTTTGGATAGGGGATAAGATGTCCGATCATGTGGCATACCTACTTGTGGTTTAGAAAAAGGTTAACAGCCCAATGATCATTTCAAGTTAAACACGCTTTCTCACTTGGTACCTTAGCCTGCCTTACAATGCCTAGCTACTGCAGATACAGCTTGAATTCCTTGTAGAACATAAAAAAAAGGCTTCAGAGATATCCTATATGGTCTAAGGATGCCTTTCATCAATCTTTACAGATGATACTTAGCTCTGTAAAGTGGTTTACACAATAGAGGACAGTGCACTGTTACAAATGGATCTGGGTAGGTTGGAGGTTTGTGCTGGGAAGTGGCAGATGAGGTTCAACACTGATAAATGTAAGGTAATGCACACGGGGAGAAAAAATCCAGGCTGGTATTATGTATTAAATGGGAGAACACTTGGGACGACTGAATTGGAAAAGGACTTAGGAGCATTAGTCGACAGTAAATTTTCCTGTAGCAATCAGTGCCAGGCAGCTGCTGCCATGGCAAATAAAATCATGGGGTGCATCAAAAGGGGCATAGTGCAACCTCTGTACAAATCACTATTCAAACCACACATGAAATACTATGTACAGTACTGAGCTCAAATGTAAAAGAAAGACACAGTGGATCTGGAGAGGGTTCAAAGACGGGCAACCAGTGTAATAAGGGGTATGGAAGGACTACAGTACCGGTAAATATGTTGGGTTTTTGTGAAAATGTCAGTGACACGTCCCTTTTCGGTGAACATGCCACCTTTTCCCGACGCCTTTTTCGGGTTTTCTTAGTAAAATGTAGAGTTAGTCTTTTTTTTCAATTCTGGCGCAAATTCTGGCACAGACAGAATTCCTTGGCACACAACCCAACAAAACATGTTGGGTTTGCAATAGTAAATGAGGGCCATCATTTTCCTTAAATAATAAACAGACTTTCAGTGTTCATGAAATGTTTATCTACAACTAAGCATCACATATTTGTCTTTACTAGGTTATTCACACGATCACAGCCATAGATAAAGATGACACCGCAAATGGGAACCAATTTTATTTTTCTCTACAAGAAAGTCAAGGACAAAACCCAAATTTTACTTTAAGAAACAACGAAGGTAACACATTCTGTCTGTTATTATTTACATATGAGATGCTTATAATCCTAGCATAGAGTACAACAGATATTTTTACTTTAAAAAAAAAAAATTTTAAGCATATCTCAAAGTAGTTTTTTCTTGATTTTAATATCCAATATACTGCATTAAAGGTCTTTCAGAATATCTGTACACCCTCTCTGCATGGCTAAAATTGCAGTACATGTATACTGTTTCCTAGGCTTCTGTGCCCACTGGAAGCCTTATAGGAGTTATTCAGGAATCTAAAAACAGAGCTAATTTCTTTTAAAAACTGCTGTCTGCGTGTGGTATTACAACTTGGCTCAGTTCAGTTCTATGGAACTGAACTGTAGAACCACACCCAACCTGGAGACAGACAGGGGGCGGTTATTGAAAGAAATGTGTTCTATTTTTCGATTCCTGGATAACCCCTTTAATCTCTGCTAGAAGATAAGCAGCATAAGATAGACCAAATTTTCTGTGTCCATTGAGGAAACAGTCATTGTTGCAGATATGTGATGTAGTTTTTCTTTATAACATAATAATCACACTTGGAATTAGAGGAATACTTTAAGATCTGTGTTAAGTACAATAATAGTTTTACACTTTTATCTTATTGTCCTGTATGGTCAATAAAACCAGAATCATATCTTCCGCAAATAACATTATTATTATTTCATTATTAGATAACACAGCAAGTGTTTTAACAAAACGGAGAAGATTTAGCAGAACATCTCAAGATATTTACTACCTTCCCATTGTGCTTGCCGATGGTGGAAGCCCATCTTTAAGTAGCACCAGCACCCTGACTATTAGAGTTTGTGCCTGTGAAAGAGATGGACGTGTACAAACCTGCCATGCTGAAGCTTTTCTATCATCTGCTGGACTAAGTACTGGAGCCCTAATCGCAATTCTGCTCTGTGTTATCATTCTACTGGGTAAGCATTAAATCAATTAATGACATGGAATGTATTTAGTAAAGGGCTTTTTGTTTTAAATTGAATTACCATATGCTCAAAAATATATTTACACAAATAAAACGTAGGTTGCGCATTTGTTAACTATGTTGGTAACATCTGGACTGTGTTCTGATTCAATCACTGAAAATATGATGGTTTATAATATATTCACCAGTAAAGAAATTCCTTCACTGCATATAATAGATTTGTTGAAATAGTTTTATAATAACACTGAATAATTAGGAATCATCACAAGTTTATCATTTTCTAGGTTTGCTACATTATAATAGTCATTTTTAGATTTTGTTACACAATAGTAAAGGAAATCTCAAATTTTTAAAAAATACAGGACATCTATGTCACTTCTAATAAGAAAATTAATGTTTGGTATATATAAATGTTACCATATGCTATGGTCTAGGTATAAAGTGACCCAATGAGCTCATAAGGCTACCAAAATTCCATTCCACTCTAGCTTTTGGAATCTAAGGAAACCCCAAGTTTTGACCAAGACACTTTCTGAAACAGGATAGACTGCCGGGGACCCTGTTTGCTTCTATGGAGTCAAATGACCAGATGGGGCAAGACTAAAGGCTGCAAACCGAATCAAGGATGAGCAACAGAGTGAACTAGCCAGGATCAGAACTAGAAAAAAAACATAGAAAAACTGATAAAGCAGGCAAAGGGTAAGCCAGAAATTAGTCCAGTGTAAAAAAATTTTGAGCACAGATAACGCCAAAAAATGTTCTGCAAGGGGATAACCAGCATATTGTCAAGAGTCAGAAATAAATAGCAATAGGTTGGAGCCAGGAAGCATAAAAATAACAGGCAATAAGTGCCTGATTTTAATCTACTGCCCTGGCTCATGATGTGATGCTAAATTAGAGTCCTGATATTCTCAGTGGGCCAAACTGCACAATGAAATACCATCTCTACCCAGAGTTTGGTTGGTGACCCTCACATTGTATTGGAATTGAGCAAAAGGTGCTAAAAGTGGGAGCAGGCACCATGGAAGCATAGGAAGGGAAGTTCCTAAGAATTAACTTTTCAGGATAGTGTCCTTTAAAAAAGAAAAAAAAATCAGAGGTTTCTAATTTTGTATATATTTATTAATGAATGAAATAAATACATGACAAAATCTTTATAAATAAATTTAAATAGGCACATTTCAGGGCACATTTGATACATTTTAGTTTTTTCTTGTTACATAAAGGACAACCTGACTTTAAAAAGTACCTGTCATACACACACACACACAAAAAAAAATGTTATATGTTACTTAATATCTAATCCTGATTATGTACATATAATTATTTTGTGTCTAGCACTCATATTGCTCTCATACAGTGGGGATCAAAAGTTTGGGCACCCCAGGTAAAAATTTGCATTAATGTGCATAAAGAAGCCAAGGAAAGATGGAAAAATCTCCAAAATATATCAAATTACAGATTAAACATTCTTATAATATGTCATCAAAAGTTAGATTTTATTTCCATCATTTACACTTTCAAAATAACAGATAACAAAAAAATGGTGTCTGCAAAAGTTTTGGCACCCTGCAGAATTTATAGCATGCACTGCCCCCTTTGCAAAGCTGAAACCTGCCAGTGTCATGAATTGTTCTCAATCATCATCTGGGAAGACCAGGTGATGTCAGTCTCAAAGGTTTTAAATGCCCAGACTCATCTGACCTTGCCCCAACAATCAGCACCATGGGTTCTTCTAAGCAGTTGTCTAGAAATCTGAAAATATTTGACGCTCACAAAGCTGGAGAAAGCTATAAGAAGATAGCAAAACGTTTTCAGATGTCAATATTCTCTGTTCGGAATGTAATTAAGAAATGGCAGTCATCAGGAACAGTGGAAGTTAAAGCAAGATCTGGAATACCAAGAAAAATATCAGACAGAACAGCTTGCAGGATTGTGAGAAAAACAATTCAAAACCCACATTTGACTGCACAATCCCTCCAGAAAGATCTGGCATACAATGGAGTTGTGGTACACTATTCCACTATAAAGAGATACTTGTACAAATATGGTCTTCATGGAAGAGTCATCAGAAGAAAACCTCTTCTATGTCCTCTCCACAAAAATCAGCATTTGAACTTTGCAAATGAACATATAGACAAGTCTGATGCATTTTGGAAACAAGTTCTGTGGACCGATGAGGTTAAAATTGAACTTTTTGGCCGGAATGAGCAAAGGTACGTTTGGAGAAGAAGGGGAACATAATTTAATGAAAAGAGCCTCTGTCCAACTGTTAAGCATGGGGATGGATCAATCATGTTTTGTGGTGGTATTGCAGCCAGTGGCACAGGGAACATCTCACGAGTGAGGGAAAAATGGATTCAATTACATTTCAACAAATTTTGGATGCTAACTTGATGCCATCTGTGAAAAAGCTGAAGTTAAAGAGAGGATGGCTTCTACAAATAATAATGATCCTCTACACACATCTCGAAATCCACGGGGGATTACATCAAGAGGCGTAAACTGAAGGTTTTGCCATGGCCTTCACAATCTCCTGACCTCAACATAATTAAAAATCTATGGATAGACCTTAAAAGAGCAGTGCGTGACAGACAGCTAAGAAATCTCAAAGAACTGGACGACTTTCGTAAGGAAGAATGGACAAAGATACCTCAAACAAGAATTGAAAGACTCTTGGCTGGCTACAAAAAGCATTTACAAGCTGTGATACTTGCCAAAGGGGGCAGTACAAGATATTAAAGGAGTAGTCCAGTGGTGAACGAGTGGTGAACAACTTATCCCCTATCCTAAGGATAGGGGATAAGTTGCAGATGGCTGGGGTCTGACCGCTTTGGCCGCCGCGATCTCCTGTACGGGGCCCCAACTGCCCGCGCGAAGGAAGCGTGTTGACCACCGCACGAAGCGGCGGCCGACACGCCCCCTCAATACAACTCTATGGCAGAGCTGGAGCGCTGCCTTCGGCAATCTTCAGCTCTGCCATAGCGATGTATTGAGGGGGCGTGTCGGCTGCTTTGTGCGGTGGTCGACACCCACTATCTGGCCGGAGAGCCAGGGCCCCGTACAGAGAGATTGCGGGGGGCCCCCAGCGGGCTGACCCTCCGCGATCTCAAACTTATCCCCTATACTTAGGATAGGGGATACGTTTTTCACCACTGGACTTCCCCTTTAACTCTGCAGGGTGCCCAAACTTTTGCAGACGCCATTTTTTTGTTTTCTGTTATCTTGAAAGTGTAAATGATGGAAATAAAATCTAACTTTTGTTGACATATCATAAGAATGTCTCATCTGTAATTTGATGCCTTTTGGAGATTTTTCCATCTTTTCTTGGCTTCTTTATGTACATTAATACAAATTTTTACCTGGGGTGCCCAAACTTTTGATCCCCACTGTAAATACTTTATACCTTTTGTTCAATAGTTTTTTTTTTTATTCTGTGCTGTGGATGGGGCATGTCCTCACTCACCATACATTTAAATCCTTCCAGAGTGGGCTGTGCAGTGCTGGGCCTCTTCATCAAATCACTGCAGGTTGCTCTGTAATCCCTTGCTCTCTATTTTGATGCTGCAGTCTAATAGGACATGAGTGAGCACAGAGGAGTGCTAGTTCTACCCTTACTTCTTTGACTTTGTCCATGCCTGTGCTTCAGCTTGAACAAAGATGATGCTACAGCCAGACAAGTTTATGTTCTGGATTGTAAGGGGACCCCTAATGTTGTTTTTTAAGGGTGTATTCACACAAGAGTGCCTCCCCAGTGAATTTTAGGCCCCGATGCGCTGCTGGCACTCACAGAGTTAAGGTAGAGCAATCGCCCTGCTGCCATAGCTGTGTGTCTGCCAACGGGAAATCCACAGATGCGAGCGAACACACACAGAGCTTATGGCAGCAGGGAGATTGCTCTGTCTTAACTCTGTGTGTTTCAGCAGCGCATCCGCAGCATCAAATACGCTGCGGATGCACTCCCGTGTGAATACACCCTTAAAGTCATAATTTATATAACAAGGAAATAACATTTCTTTCTGAAGTGTATTAGAAAGGTTAATGTCTTGCCAAGAAACAAAGCATATAAAACTTTTTGTATCAGACAGTGCCCATTTAAGCCCTTTTACTACCTTAAAGGGGTATTCCAGGCAAAAACCTTTTTTTATATATCAACTTGCTCTGGAAAGTTAAACAGATTTGTAAATTACTTGTATTAAAAAATATATATCCTTCCAATAGTTATTAGCTTCTGAAGTTGAGTTGCTGTTTTCTGTCTAACTGCTTTCTGATGACTCACGTCCCGGGAGCTGTCCAGTTCCTATGGGGATATTCTCCCATCATGCAAGGAATATTCTCCCATCATGCACAGCTCCCGTGACATCATCATTGAGCAGTTAGACAGAAAACTTCAGAAGCTAATAACTATTGGAATATTTTTTAATAGAAGTAATTTACAAATCTGTTTAACTTTCCGGAGTCAGTTGATATATAAAAAAAAGTTTTTGCCTGAAATACCCCTTTAACTAAAGCATTTGATGGGATGCTTGATCTGAATGTATGTTTAAGCTGTACTTGTGACAGTAGAATTCACATGAAGTCACCCAGCATTCCATCATGTGCTACTTGCCTAAAAACATAATGGGGAGTTTTATCAAAACCTGTCCAGAGGAAAAGCCCATAGCAACTAATCAAATTGCTTCTTTCATTTTTTAAAAGGCGTCTGAAAAATGAAAGAAGCAATCTGATTTGTTGCTATGTGCAACTCAGCAACTTTTCCTCTAGACAGGTTTTGATAAATCTCCCCCAATGCCTATTTCTACCTTTTTGCTTTTCAAGAAACAGGGTTTCCTGTGAGCATTTTTTAATGCTAAGGCTGGGTTAACACTGTGTTGTCTACCACGGTTTTAGGTCTGGTTAAAGAACCATATATGGGGCAAAAATGAGCCGACTGGAGTCAGAATTTGACTCCGGATGGCTCATTGAAACGCCAGGTTTTCGACCCCCCCAGACGTATACTGTCCCTTATTGCTTAAAACGTAGTGTGAACCCAGCCTTACTTCTTAAAGGTGTTCTCGACTGGAAAACATTTTCTTTTAAAGGTGTACTCCCATGGAAAACTTTTTTTTTTATAAATCAACTGGTGCCAGAAAGTTTCAACTGGTGCCAGAAACAGATTTGTAAATTACATATATTAAAAAATCTTAATCCTTCCAGTACATTTTAAGGGCTATATACTACAGAGGAAATGTTTTTCTTTTTGGATTTCTCTGATGTCACGACCACAGTGCTCTCTGCTGACCTCTGCTCTCCATTTTAGGAACTGTCCAGTGCAGCATATGTTTGCTATGGGGATTTTCTCCTGCTCTGGACAGTTCCTAAAATGGACGCAGAGGTCAGCAGAGAGCACTGTGATCGTAACAGAAGAGAAATCCAAAAATAAAAACATTTTCTCTGTAGTATACAGCGCCTAAAAGTACTAGAAGGATTAAGATTTCTTAAAAGAAGTAATTTACAAATCTGTTTTACTTTCTGGCATTTTCTGGCAAAAAAAAAAAAGTTTTCCACAGGAATACCCCTTTAAATCAACTGGTGTCAGAAAGTTAAACAGATTTGTAAATTAGTACAATAAAAAAAGAGGTAGCGTGCACTCACCACGGGTAAACGGCTGCAGGCCCAAGGTCCGGGATCACCGAGGCATAGACGAAGACGGTAAGGGGCGCTCAGAGGCTACGCCGGCTGTTTCGGACGTAGGAGGCCGGAAGAAGGACGTTCCTACGTCCGAAACAGCCGGCGTAGCCTCTGAGCGCCCCTTACCGTCTTCGTCTATGCCTCGGTGATCCCGGACCTTGGGCCTGCAGCCGTTTACCCGTGGTGAGTGCACGCTACCTCTTTTTTTATTGTACTATTGGATACTTTATCTAGTGTGTGCACCCCGCAGGTGCTGCTCTGTTATTTAACGGGTCCGGAGGCTGCCAGTGTATACCAGCGGTATCGTATAACTGCATGTTCAGCTGCACGGTGTGCTCTCTCCTCCTCTAGTGGTCTAGATTTGTAAATTACTTCTATTAAAAATCTTAATCCTTCCAGTACGTATCAGCTGCTGAATGCTCCTCTTTTTGAATTTCTTTTCGGTCTGAATACAGTGCTCTCTGCTGACACCTCTGTCCATTTCAGGAACTGTTCAGAGCAGGATAGGTTTGCTATGGGGATTTTCTCCTACTCTGAACAGTTCCTAAAATAGACAGAGGTTTCAGCAGAGAGCACTGTAGTCAGACAGAAAATTCAAAAAGAAAAGAACTTCCTCTGTAGTATATAACAGCTGATAAGTACTGAAAGGGTTAATATTTTTTAATAGAAGTAATGTACAAATCTGTTTAACTTTCTGATACCAGTTGATGTAAAAGAAAATGTTTTCCAGTGGAATTCCGCCGTGTGAACTTAACATTAGTGTGAATGGGTCTCCGCGAGACCCGTTCACACTGCGGAATTTCAGCGGTGGATAATTCGGCCACTGAAATTGTTCCGCGCAAAGAAAGAACATGTTCATTCTCTGCGCGGAAGTCCACGAGCACTCCATAGCTGTCCTACCGCCGCCGCCGGCTGCCAGTCTGAAGCTCCGCTCGCTGAATTCAGCGAGCGGAGATTCCGTACACACACTGTAGTGTGAACATATCCTAAAAGAAGCGAGACATAAGCTACTAGATCAGTCACCAAAAAGAAATATTTGAATCTTAGACTAACTTCTCTAAGGCTTTGGTAGCCATTCCCATGTCTGGGATTCCCATTTATAGAAATAGGGCTGCTTTAAAGCGCAACTGTCATGGAAATTATACCCCCAAACTAATAACATGATAGTATAGATGATGATACGTGTAATGCAGCTGTACTTTTGGCTGCTGTTTATCACTCTTTATCAGCAGGAAAACAGTTTTATCATGCGGTCAGCAACAGACGGATAGGCGTGGCTGGGGATCGTAATGCCCCACCTCTGTCACGTCTATCCCCTGTAAGTGAGCGCTGGACAACTGTGTGAGTGACACACACGTCCCCAATCCCGATGTCCATGATGTGCAGGCCGGCATGACTCCACTGAGCCTATACATATAATGTGCACCTTTATGTTATATGAAATACAGTGCCCGTACTCCTCTTCTTTCTTCTCATGGTGCCGGAGACACGCTGCTTCTGCTTTCACTATAGGCAGTGAGCTCGCTCCCTGCCTCTAGCACTGTGCAGGCGCACTGAGCTGGTGGCAGACAACGGGAGCGAGCTCTCTTCCTGTAGTGAAAGCAGAAGCAGCGTGTCTCTGGCACCATGAGAAGAAAGAAGAGGAGTACGGGCACTGTATTTCATATAACATAAAGGTGCACATTATATGTATAGCCTCAGTGGAGTCATGCCGGCCCGCACATCATGGACATCGGGGGGTGGGGACCTGTGTGTCAATCACACAGTGGTCCAGCGCTCACTTACGGGGAATAGGCCTGGCGGAGGTGGGGCATTACTATCCCCAGCCACGCCTATCCGACTGTTGCTGACCTCACGATAAAACTATTTTCCTGCTGATAAAGAGTGATAAACAGCAGACAAAAGTACAGTTGCATTACACGTATCATGGTCTTTACTATCATGTTATTAGTCTGGGGGGGTATAATTTCCATGACAGTTGCGCTTTAAGCTTGCTCACCTATTTTCACAAGTACTATACAAATCTGTGGAGAGACATGTGACTGCCACTTTTCATTCCCCCTTTTTTTTTTAATAGATATGTCATATAAATATCAGAGAAAAAAATGCCTTTTCAAACTTGAATTTTCAGATCAAGGCAAATATCACTTGTATATTAAAGTAAGATTAGAAACAACAGTTGTTTAAGTCACCAAAAATATTATTCATGATTATATCCAAAAGATAAATTGTTTGAAGAACTTCCAATTACACTCAATGAAAATGCCTTGTACTGACATATTTGCTTTAGGTAATGATGAGCATAGTCAAGGCATATGCATGTACTGTATGATTTCTGTGATTTTCTTCAGCTTGACAGAAGCTGTCATCTTTTTACACACTGCCTTGTCAAAAAAACAGGACAAAAATTTTAACAAAAACTCTATGAATTAACGTCTACTACCTGGCATGAAATGTTCAAGTTTTACACAGTTCAAGAAAATAAAACATTCAGGTTACATAAATGGTCCTACTTCTTTGCTTCTTTATACAATATTTATACAGAATGCAACATGATAATGTTATTTATAGTGATCAATAGTATGCTATTTTAAAAACATTAATCCCTAGAGGACACAGGCCATACATGTAAGTCCTGAGTCGCCTCCCATTGTATGAAGTGTGCACAGGGCTTTCAGCAGCCAAGACCCATGGCTACTGAAAGACATTGCCGATCGGGCAGATGTCTGGCATTAGCTTTTAGACACTGAGATCAAAGTTGATTGTGGTGTCTAAAATGGGGAAAACAATTCCATTTAGATCAGGAGCTGAGAGGACCAGGGGAGGGTCCCTACCCTCCTCCATCCCATCCAATCAGAGCTCCAACACTAACATTAACCCTTAGAGGACACATGACATACATATAAATCCTGAGTCCTCTCCCATTATTTGATGTGTGCCCAGCGCTATCAACAACCAAGACCTGGGTGGAGAGTCCCTACTTTTCTCTTTGATCTTCAACACTGGAGGTAGCCTCGGCAGCCTGTAGTGATGGAGCACTGATAACACTGATCAAGGCTGTGAACAGCTTTGTTCATTGTATGCAATCGAAAGATTTGGGGACCAAGAGATAGTAAAGAAAATGTGAACAAATGTAAATCTAAAGATATGTGGCATTGCTATGTATGGAAATGTCCAAAATATAAATATAAAAGTATAATGATAATAAAACAACACGGTCAGTAGTATAAATATGGAAAAAAAAAAATACCAAGGTTCAGAATTGCTGATTTTTTGGCCACTTCACATTCCAGAATTCTTTTTTAATAAACAGTGATCAAAAGGTCTTATTAAAACAAAAATAGTACCGATAAAAAATACGGATTTCAGTTCAAAAATTAGCCCTGATACATCCCCATATGCAAAAAAAAAATTTAACATGGGTCAGAAGAGGACAATTATAAGCACACGATTTTTCATACAAAACTTTAAAAAAAATTGTAGTAAAATAAAACAAAACCTATATAAATTGGATACTGCTGTAATCGTATGAACCTACAGAATAAGGATAAAACATACTTTTAGAAAGCAAGGAGTAAATATGAAAAATAGCTGTGTCCTTACACCTTCCTGCGCCAGGATGTATGCATACATCCCAGTTGCCTACATGTTAACTCAACTGGACCTATGCATATGTCCTAGCAATCGCCTGCTAAGTGCAGTGTGCTGCAGGAGATTGCAGATGGAAACCGGCTGTCAATCACAGCCGTGTTCCCGCCACAACTGCCGAAATCGGGATCGCACCAGTCTCGGCAGCATTAACCCTATAGATTGTGTGATCAGTTCTGATCACGGCATCTATGGGATTGAAAGGGGGAGAGGGCTCCTCCTGTTCACCAACTGCAATCCTGCAATACAATCATGGGATCTTGTTAGTTTCCATGGCAGAAGGAGGTTAGTTCTTCACATCTAGCATAGCAGCCTGTGAGGTCCAGCCATAGTACTGACAGTTATACTGTACTGCAGTACAGAGTATAACCTGTAAAAAATGTAAAATATAAATACAAAAAAGTTATTTTAAAAAAGTGTAAAAAAAAGAAATTAAATAAAAGCCAATTTCCCAATGAAACCCTATATTATCACCCCCTAAAAAAAAACACCCAAACCTATACATAATATGTATTGCTTTGTTCGTAATGACTTGTACAATAAAAAGAAAATGTTATTTACCCAACATGATGATTGCCAAAAAAGAAAAAGTGCAAATTTTGGTCCAAAACATGGAGTAAAATTAGGAGATAGCATAAATTGCAAAAATTATACAAAAAAAAAGTACAGCTCGTCCTGCAAAAAATAGCCCTCACATATTGGCATTGGAGGGAAAAAAAAGTTATGGCTGTCAGAACATGGCAACACAAAAAAGGGCGAAAAAAATGATTTTGTTGTGAAAAGGTAAAAAGAACATAAAACGCTAAATAAATTGAGTATCGCCATACGGTACAGTGAATGCCAATAAAATGTTTTATTTTTTTTTTAAATACCCGAAATTTTTAAATGTTTCACAAATTTTGAAGTTTTTCATAAAAAAAAATGCTGCATGAATCAAGATTTACCACTAATATAAAGTACAATTTGTCATGAAAAATAATCTCAGAGTCGCTTCTCTAAGTAAAAGCGTCCGGCGTCTGGCATAGTTTCTCTCATGCACTGAAGGGAAACTGATGCTAAAATTGATCCCATTGATTTGAATGGGACAGTTTACAATTATCCAGCATCTCAATTTTGACACCGGATGGTCGGACACGCTGGACGGCACTGGACAGAGGAACGCAGAGACAATGGATGCCAGATTCCATACAACTGATGACAACTGATACACGTTGTCATTAGTTATGGCATCAGTTGTGTCGAGATCTAGGCTGGGTTCACCTATGCCGGATGCTGGACATATGTGAACCCAGCCTGAAAGAGATCCATGCAAGATTGAAATGATTGAAAGAAATTGTATTTCACCGGAGAACCCCTTTAATGCTTCTTTAACTTTATTATCTCTGAAAATAAATATTTTGCCAATAACTTGCACTATCAGGTCAATATTTTAGGACAGCTAGATTTTAAATATAAAGGAGAAAATCAGTCTAGTTTGGGCCCACACAAACAAGCGGTTTGACAAACATTAAAATATGTAAGAATATTTGATACTTAGCAAACATCAAGGAGAATTTTATCCAATAGCACCCTAAATGCATAGGTTTGCTTATTGATTTATTTCCTTGCATCCTTTTAGTATTTCTAGTCTGTGCTTTACTTTGTCTGTGTCCTACAGCTTGAAAACATTTTTATCATTGGGTATAATTCAGCATATAAGCATATTCCAAAAGCATCTAATCCATTTTCTACATGCATACAGATCTAGTGCTGCTCCAAGACTTCAGTGGGCATGAGTTATTGCTGATTCCATATGTTTAGCAATATTTATGCTCAAACTTCTGATTGTTAATTTTTTGTGAATCGAAGAGCTCACCAGATTTTAACTCTTTTCAACATATGGCTGGGTGGAGACCACTGGTCTCAACTATTTTTCCTCAAACACAATATATTGCTTATTATTATTATTATTTTTTTTTTGTTCTGCATTTTCCTGTCAGATTCATCATGTGATTTATCAGATTCTTGCACTGAGACTGACAAAGCAGCTTAGAAATCCTAGAAGGGAAATTTTCTTCAGGTTTTTTTCATGTCCTCAGAGATATATATTGTCTAATATTATTGTTTATTATTGTTATGTTGTAATAATGACCATGCAATAAATTAGATATTGGGGGTAAAAAGTAGACTGTTGGGAATGACAACAGCATTGACTAGTTCGGTATTGTTTTAAAGGAATCACCTTTAGAGAAGTGTCACACATTGCGCATGTGCAATGTTTTTCATGCTGTGCAAAATCTAGGAAATATGCTGCACTAAATGCGGAAAATACATTGTGTATTCTCCTATGAGCAGACACACAGGGTTTCCTCATGGCAGCCCTATGTGTGCAGTGAGGATTAGAGGCAGGCCCAGCATGCCGATGTGACTGTGATGTACGGGCACATCTCCAAATCTCACTGTGCACACAGGACTGCCACGGGGAAACCCAGTGTGTCTGTTCATTGGAGAATATGCAGCGGATTTTGCGCAGTAGGATGTAATGATTAACTGATCACAACAATATCTCAATGTTATACCACTGAAAGGGCAAATGTGCAATCTGTTCATTGGAGTAATTAACTATTTAATTTTTTTTTCTAGCTATTGTTGTTCTTTTTATAACTCTTCGGCGAGGAAAGAAAGAACCTCTTATAATTGCTGAAGAAGATGTGCGTGAAAATGTTGTAACATATGATGATGAAGGTGGAGGGGAAGCAGACACTGAAGCTTTTGATATTTCCGCTCTTCGAAACCCATCAGCAGCAGAGGATTTAAAATACAGGAGGGATGTAAGACCAGAAGTAATGTGTACACCGAGACATCAAGATCAATCTGCTGTTGAAACAATCAACGTTCAGGAATTTCTCAATCAAAAGTTGGCTGAGGCAGACCATGACCCAAGTGTTCCCCCATATGACTCTTTACAGACATATGCTTATGAGGGTCAAAGGTCTGAAGAAGGATCCATAAGCTCTCTAGATTCTTTAGGATCGCCATCTGACCAAGACTATACTTTTCTTGATGATTGGGGACCAGAGTTTAAAAAACTAGCAGAACTCTATGGAGAAAAGGAATCTGAAAGAACAAATTAGTTTCCAAATACAAAAACTGTTTTATTTTACAAAACAGCTCAAAGCATAACCACAAGAAAACATAAAAAAAATAAATTGATACTTGGAACTCAACACGTTGTTCACTTTTACTGTAGAAACAAGTGCCATTTTCATATATAAAACTGGGTTTCAAATTTTCAAATATACAGATACAAAAATATTTTCCCTTGTGTATATTTTTTAATTGATCAATAAAATTGGTGTTGCCACATCCATAAATAATATTCTAAATACACAGAGCATTCATATTTTACAACACATTAAAGCATTATTACACAAATATAAAAAAACATTAGTCTATCCGTGTCCTACTGTATGTTGTAGTTGTGACCTGATATGATGTACCTTAAAAATTTTCCAATGTGCACACTTTAGCCAAGTGAGGCAAATATATGCAAAATAATTCATACAAAATATCCTTATATTTTGAGATTTTGTGTCCTGTTTCAAATTGAAACTTTAATATAATAAATTCTAATAAGCCATTTTATTCAATATATAGAAATAATGATTTCCTTTGGATTTATGAATATGATATACAACATATGATATGTATGTTATCATCCTAAACAATGTACCATATATTGATACAGATGTAGCAAACCTAAATTTGTCACATGCAGATATCATGTTATCTCTAAACCTCTTGACTTATGTGCACTCTTTAGTTATCCTGATAAAACAAGAAGTTACATGGATTTCTGTAAGTACCGGTATTATTGATGGACTTTTTACTATTGTCCATCAAAACAGTAATTTTTTTTTGTCCACCTCTGGTGCTCTTGAAGTGCTTGGCACAGTGATGTTTTCATGAGTGTGGCAGTGCCAAGTATGGCAAAGTTAAGTGCCAAAGGAGAACTACCATCAGTTTAAAAACAAAACTATTAAAGGACAATTTCAACTTTTGTACAAATGCATGTTGATAAATAGAGAGATCATATTGATTTTGGTAGAATTTTTTCTCCTCTTAAAAGATCACTCATATTTGATTCTTAGCATCACATTCCAAATATAAGTTTTTCCAGTACTAATAAAACTAGAATGTTTTATTTATCATACTAGGCTACTCTACATGACTAACATTGTAGCACTACTAGAACATTAGCTGTTATAGTATTGTGCAATAGTCTGAGGAAATTTTTTGAAGAAATGCTGCAGAGTAAGAATGTTTTCAAAAATCGAAGCACAATAACTAATTTTCATTGACAAAATGGGATTTAAATGAACAGAAGAAAGAAATCTTCAAAACATCATCAATTCTTTAAGATAAACCTGCACAGAGTTTTTGAAGGAATTCAGCAGGGAGGTTGTTCCAAACAACTTGGAGAACAAGCCACAAATCTTCTGTAGATGAAGCCCTTTTTTTCTCTTCTGTGATCCCATGCCGAATGGATGATGTAGCGCTCAGGGCTCCGTGGGGGCCATAACATCACTTCCAGGGCTCCTTTTTCTTCGTTACACTAAAGATAGTTCTTACTGACATTGGCTGATAGGTTTGGGATCATTGTCCTGCTGTAAAATAAATTTTGAGCGAATCAGATCCCTTCTTATGGAAGGTATTTCAGTTTTCATAATTTCAGTTTTCAAAATGTTGGAATCAAGCACATTCAATCCATGGTTATCCTGTGAAAACAAAGCATAATGAAACCGCCAGTATGTATATTATCCCAAAAAAATGCTGTCAATCCCTGCATGACAAATACGTAGATCAACTCATTCACACATATCACTTTACTCTCTTTTCAACTGAGCACCCTCCCCCCACCACCACCCACCTTACCCCCTATGGTACCTCCCCACCTACACCACCCTGGCCCACTTACTTCTGCACCAGCTACCACAGGCATCTGCATCACCAACACTCCCACACTGTATCCACTACTCCAACACCTTCTGGATCCGTGACCATTAGTCGGTTCTCACACATCTAGACAATAAGCCCAAGAAACAGAGATGCCCACATGCTGATAATACATACAGCTTTTTTCTTTCAGTCTAGCTAGACTTATAACGTACATTAGGCCCTGAATATTCCACTTATTCATTAAACAAAAAAATATATACTCAAATCTTTTTACTATTAGTCACCTTTTTTTTCCTATTCTCATTCTTTATTATGGGGTTCAGCTTTATTCATGTGATGCATCTACTACAGAGCGCAAACATACAGAGCACTGTCTAGTAATCAATGAAGATTGTCTGGAATTCAATCACATTGGATTTGATATTGATGGCCTGTTCTAAAGTCCTGGAAAACTCCTTTACTTTTCTCTTATTAGAAGCTGAAATAATTATAACAATCAGTTGTCAATACAGTGAAACCTCTTTGAGAGGACCACCCACAATTACACAAAAAGTGGTCTCCTAGGGTTTATTTGTAAAGAACACATAATAAATATGGAACTGAAAGAATGGCAAAAGGAATCTGGTCTGGTAAGAGGTTGGACTTCTAAAAAACTGTGCACTACTTAGACTCTAATTTAGCAAAACAGCTACAACAACACAATGGGTAAGGGGGTACTTTGAAAACTATCCTATTCTCAAACTTGGATAGATGGAAAGTTTTCAAATGCATCACATTCATTAAAGAGTAAAATAATGTGCTGTTTGTTAAATCTGGCGACAACTAAACCAAGTATAATTTGGCATACACTGGAATCATGTGCAAAAATGTTGGCACACCTTTGGTACCTTAGGCCACACCCTTTTCAACAGAAGCCTTGCCTCTTTGCAACCCCTTCACATTTTTGTCAGACTGGTGGGACAGTGTCTAAAAGTGTGTTAAACTAATAATACATATGGCAATTGTCATATAAATACAGTGGCCCTTAAATGTGTCCCTTTGCAAAGCGAGATTTTTTTTACAGTGTATAAGGTTGAGCTATGAATTTGGGGCATTTAAAGAATGTGTAGTTTTAGTTAAAACTAACTATTAGTTGCCTCAAATGTGCACTAGAATCTGCCCCAGAATTTGACAAAATTTCTTCTGCATCTAAAGCTCTTCCCTAAAGCTATGCCATTTTTAACCAAGGTCCCTTCCCCTTTTTAGACTTAAAGGGGTATTCCGGGGTTAACTAACTTTCAACTACCCTGCCAATTGTCATATAAATACAGTGGCCCTTAAATGTGTCCCTTTGCAAACTTAAATGAACTGACATCAAGTAAGCCAGATTTTTTTTACAGTGTATAAGGTTGAGCTATGAATTTGGGGCATTTAAAGAATGTCTAGTTTTAGTTAAAACTAACTATTAGTTGCCTCAAATGTGCACTAGAATCTGCCCCAGAATTTAACAAAATTTCTTCCTCATCTAAAGCTCTTCCCTAAAGCTATGCCATTTTTAACCAAGGTCATTTCCCCTTTTTAAGACTTAAAGGGGTATTCCGGGTTAACTAACTTTCAACTATCCTGCCAATTATGAATATTTATACTAGTTTTAAATTTACTTGCTATACCGCACTGCCATGGATCGTCTTCTTTTTCTTAATTTATGGTCCCCCCCAGGTCTAGCGTTTCCTTTCAGGTCCTAATGATGTTCATCTCACAATTCTTTGTGGCTCAAAGCACAGCTGGTATACAGGGGCTTGGCTATTTCTTGTATTTCCTTATAAGCCAGCTCCCTGATGATGTTTGAGGTCCTTCGGTACATCTTGATGTCCCGGCATCCCATGATCTTGGCAATCTGTGCAGGGAACTCAGGGAATGACGGCACGTCAGGGCATACAGATGGACCACAAACGTCATCAGGGGGCTGACTTGTGAGGAAATACAAGAAATAGCCAAGCCTCCTGATACCAGCTGCCGCCTCGAGCCGCAAAGAGTTGTGAGACGGACTTCATTAGGACCTGAAAGGAAACGTTAGACCTGGGGGTCCATATAATGAAGAAAAAGAAGACGCTCCACAGCAGAGCGTTATAGCAAGTAAATGTAAAACTAGCATAATTGTTCATAATAGGAAGGATAGTTAAAAGTTAGTTAACCCCGGAACACCCTTTTAACGAAAACTTTTAAGAAAGTGTTGATAATCCATAGAAAAATTTCAAAAGTTCCATAAGATGTTTTTTTATTTGATTTTTTTCAAACATGCACCAAAGTTGAGCAAGTAAATCTAAGACAGTGTTGGCACAAATTGGGCTAGAATTTTGGCCCAGTTTATCTGTGTGATTTTTCACAAGAACAATACAAACTCTCATTATTATTATTTTAAGAAAAAAATAATTGTAGACTCTATACCAGAACATAGAATACACCGGATTGTTGGTTCACTGATCAAAATACAGATCATCATCTTATAAGACCCCAGATTTATTTCCCTGACATTTCTGTCCATTGTGTCCCATTAGTTGAGGCTTATGGCTTCCATAAATCTAAATAATTCACAGTTATCAGATCTGCACACATTAGCATTATTAAATGCAAAACCGTAACAGTGAAAATTGATCCGTACTTTACTCTACAAAATGCAAAGCTCAAAATTCGATATTTCTCAAATTGCAGTGATCTGTATTGTAAAACTATGCTATTGCCCTGAATGGGAACAGCCATGTTATAAAATGTTAGTAATCTGTGTTCTTTTTTGCAAAATATGTATACTGACAGATTGACATGTAAAATTTAACAATCTTCACTACACTCCATCAAGTCAACATTATGCAAAGTTAGATTATTCAATCCTCGAAGATGATATATTCTAGAATTCCCATGAATACATTTTTCACAACATGCAAATTTATGATATTACATAGAACAAGAACAATATTGTTAATTTTAGGATGAATGTAAAGCTATGTTTATTTGTCTGCTCCAAAGGGATAAGCTATTTGGCACATAATGCCAAATGTTAATGTATGACAATGAACAACTAATTAATAGCTGCCATGTCTATTGTTAAATCTATCACTACACATAATGTAAAGCTATTTCGATTGCAAAGGGAATCTGACAAAAATAAAGTACTAAGTATAAAATAGGAAAAGAGGTTAATATGAGATAATTTAAAACGTAATCTAAATAGAGAAAAAGTCAAAAGATTTTTGTTGGAATATTTAGGCACCTGTGAATGGACATAATTGACTATCATTTTCAAAGAGAATGGATTTTTTTTGTAAATTATAACCTGGAACGGTGCAAAAGAAATCAATTATTAGCAGCAAAGGTGAACACGTAAGTAATAGTGCAAAGATAATGTCCCAAGGTGCTTGTTGAGTTACAACTAACAATAAATTGTGGGATTTTGAAGTTTTAGCTTTATTTTCAAACATTAATCTATAGCTTTCACATTGTACAAAGGTAAAACTTCTTATACATTGTATATGTAATGGGAGAAATGTAGTAAATCCTTCCAAAAAATAGGAAATATATTGTTATGAATACTGTTTTTCCTACTACACAGAGATTGTGTATTTGGTGTTGATCCATGTACCACCTTCTTAGGACCTACAACAAGGCTAGCAGAGATGGTTGGCTTGTCTCAGAGTCTTTCTTATTTCTTTGATATGTTTCACTTTTAATCTGGGTTCACATTCAGTATTTTGGTCAGTATTTGTTATCCAAAACTGGGTGTGGAAAGGATACAGAGAAACCTGTAATGGAAATATTTGTACCCTTATCTGTGTTTTGGACCCATTCTTGGTTGGGTGTGAACCGAGCCTTAGAATTTATAATCTCTAAAATCTTTACTAAATTGGTGTATAAAACTTAATATTCATAAAAAGGAAAATAATCAATGATGCAGTATATAAAGAACACTATCTGCAGTTAATTTCAGATCTTTATGTACCTGAAGACTGCATTTATGAAGATGATTGCATTTTGTGCTTTTATGATTAGCACTGAATATACTGAAAAGGAACCTCATAGAAGTAGATTTCTTGCTTTTTAACATTAATGGCTCTATAGGTAAATGCTGTACATCTATTACATAATATTTGTCCAGGGTGCACATCTGGCCACAGGGTCAAATAATAATAATAATAATAATAATAATAATAATAAAATGTCTTGATTGCTAGGTGTGTAATGAAATACCTTTTATAACTTCTTCTTACTGCAATAACCTACAATATTACTATGCAGTTTTCGAGTTAAAAAGATTTTTTTTCCAATTCCTTATCATGCAATAATGAACTGGACTTATGAGTGGCTCCATTCATCTACTGCAGCATTCTGTTAGCAGTCTATTGACAAGTAGTCAAGAGAGCCATACAGATGTCTACAATATTGTTCACACCCCTCAGTTAAAGGGGTTGCCAGCTGTCTGACCACAGTGCTCTATACTGACACCTTTGTCCATGTCAGGAACTGTCTGAATCAGGAGAGGTTTGCTATGGGGATTTGCTCCTACTCTGGACAGTTCCTGACAGAGGTTTCAGCAGAGAGCACTGTGGTCAGACAGAAAAAAAATCAAAAAGAAAAGAACTTCCTGTAGAGCATACAGCAGCTGATAAGTAATGGAAGAATTAAGATTTTTTTACTTTCTGGCACCAGTTGATTTCATTCCCCCCCCACCGGAGTACCCTTTAAAGGCAGAAAACTAAATAGCTTGAAATTTACAAACCTAATAATAAATAAAACTTGAGACATTGTTTTCATATTGTGGTTCAAAATGATAATTCTGAAAAACAAAATAATAAAACTGATGATGGTACTAGACAAAAAGGATGGTGTCCTAGGTAAATATAGAAAATAATTTGGCAATAGGGAGATGTTAAACTAAGGTGTGTCCTGCAATTAGGGTCACAGGTTTCTCCACACTTGTAATCAGTCATTTTGCCTATTTAAAAAAGTGTAAAAGGTGATAAGTAAAATGTAGACACTGTGCGGTTTGGTATCATGTTGTGAACCACATTGAACATAAACCACATAAAGCCAATGAGAGAGTTATCTCAGGAGATCTGAAAAAAATTACAGACAAACATGTTGAAGGTAAAGGCTATAAAAGACTATATCCAAGCAGTTTGATGTTCCTATGATTATTTAAAAGTTTAAGGTCTACAGAACTGTAGCCAACCTCCCTGGATATGGCTGCTAGAGAAATCGAAGAAGAGAAAATGAAGAAAAGGATGATATGAATAAAAACCAAAGAGCCCATAACCAAAGAAATTGGTAAAGGTAAACTCCAATGTCAAGGTAAATGAGTTTAAAATTGCACCACCCATCTTTGTTTAGGCCAAAGTGGACTTAAAGGGGTACTCCGGTGGAGCATTAACTTCATCCTTCATTGTATATAAGGTGCCTAGCATAAACCCTTAAAGGGGTACTCCTGTGGGAAAAAAGATTCTCATATCCACTGGTTCCAGAAAGTTAAACAGATCTGCAAATTACGTCAATTTAAAAATCTTAATCCTTTCAGTATTTATCAGCTGCTGTATGCTTCACAGGAAGTTAAATAGTTATTTTCAGTTTGACCACAGTGCTCTCTGCTAACAACTCTATCCATGTTAGGAACTGTCTAAAGCAGGAGAGGTTTGCTATGGGGATTTGCTTTTACTCTGGACAGTTCCTGACATGGGCAGAGGTGTCACTGTCAGATAGAAAATAAATTCAAAAAGAAAAGAACTTCCTGTGGAGCATACAGCAACAGATAAGTACTGGAATGATTAAGATTTTTTAATAGAAGTAATTCACAAATCTGATTAACTTTCTGGAGCCAGTTCATATGAAAACAACTGTTTCCCATCAGAGTACCCCTTTAATAGAAGATGACCGAGGAGGACACCACTGTTGGAAACAAATCATAAAAAAGCAAGACTGGAACTTGCCAAAATGTAGATTGACAAGCCTCAAACCTTCTGGGACAGATGAGACAAAACTGGAGCTTTTTGGAAAGTAACATAAGCTCTATGTTAGCGGATACAAAAATTGCACATACAAAGAAAAGAACACTGTACCTAATGTGAAGCATGGAGCAAGCTTGGTTATGTTTTGGGGCTGCTTTGCTGCATCTGGCACAGGATGTCTTGAATATATACAGGGTACAATAAAGTCTCAAGACTATCAAAGCATTTTGGAGTGAAATGTGATAAGAAGCATGTTCTCAGCTGCAGGCCATGGGTCTTTTAACAGGATAATGACCCAAAAAACACAACTCAATACACTCAAGAATGGCTAAGAGCAAAACATTGGACTATTCTGAAGTGGCCTTCCATGAGCCCTGATCTGAATCCTATTGAACATCTGTAGAAGGAAATGAAATATGCCAGCTGGAGAAGGCATCCTTCATAGCTGGAGCAGTATCTTATGAGGAGTGAGCCAAGATACCTGGAGACAAGTGCAGAGGTCTCATTGAGAGTTAAAGAAATCGCTTGATCACAGTGACTGCCTCAAAAGGTGATGCTACAAAATATTAAGTTCAGGTACCATCATTTTTGTGCAGGACAGTTTCATTATTTTGTTCTTCAAAGTTATTCTGCGAGCAATTTTGCATATGTCTGTATGATTATTGGGTTATACATCTTTTTTACATGTAGCAGAGCAGAGCTCACCAATTGACCATTTACCACATTCTATGAAGTAATATTGCAATGCTTTTAGCACTCACATAACCAATTAGTATCTAGTTTAAATAATGTTAAATTGTGCTTTGTCGAGATGTTCCCTAATTTGTCCATTGGTTAATCTTGAATATTATCAGGGAACCATATTTCCTTTATTTAAACAATGCAAGACATGTTGGACCTTAAAGTGTACCGGTGTAACTTTTCTGGATAAGCTTTCATGCGTATACCCACATAAGGACGCAGGGCATACAGGTACGCCCTTGTCCCCTGGTACTTAAGGATGCATGATGTACCTGTATGCCTTAGTGCCTTAAGTGGCTCTGGCAGTAAGTGTCGGCTACTATAAGTAGCCAGACACTTACTGCTTATGCCGGCGCAGCCAGGTATTTAACCCCTTAAGGACCAAGGACGTACTGGTACATCCTTGGTCCTGCTCCTGTGATATAACGCGGGGTTACACAGTAACCCCGCATCATATCACGGCGGGCCCGGCGTCATAGTGAAGCTGGGACCCGCCGCTAATAGCGCGCAGTGCCGATCGCGGCGCCGCGCGCTATTAACCCTTTAGCCGCGCGCTCAGAAAAAGGCTAAAAGCGAAAGTGAAACCATGCCGGTTAACTCAGTGGGCTGTTCGGGATAGCCGCGGCGAAATCGCGGCATCCCGAACAGCTTACAGGACAGTGGGGGGGCCCCTACCTGCCTCCTCGCTGTCTGATCGCCGAATGACTGCTCAGTGCCTGAGATCCAGGCATGAGCAGTCATGCGACAGAATCATCGATCACTGGTTTCCTATGAGAAACCAGTGATCAATGATAAAGATCAGTGTGTGCAGTGTTATAGGTCCCTATGGGAGCTATAACACTGCAAAAAAAAAAGTGAAAAAAAAGTGAATGAATATCATTTAACCCCTCCCCTATTAAAAGTTTGAATCACCCCCCTTTTCCCATAAAAAAAAAACACAGTGTAAATAAAAATAAAAATAAACATATATGGTATTGCCGCATGCGGAAATGTCTGAATTATAAAAATATATCATTAATTAAACCTCTCGGTCAATGGCGTGTACGCAAAAAAATTTCAAAGTCCAAAATAGTGAATTTTTGGTCACTTTTTATATAATTTAAAAATGAATAAAAAGCGATCAATAAGTCATATCAATGCAAAAATGGTATCGTTAAAAACTTCAGATCACGGCGCAAAAAATTAGCCCTCATACCACCACATACAAAGAAAAATAAAAAAGTTATAGGGGTCAGAAGATCACAATTTTAAACATATTAATTTTCCTGCATGTGGTTATGATTTTTTCCAGAAGTACGACAAAATCAAACCTATATAAGTAGGGTATCATTTTAATCGTATGGACCTACAGAATAAAGATAAGGTGTCATTCTTACCGAAAAATTTACTACGTAAAAATGGAAGCCCCCAAAATTTACAAAACTGCGTTTTTTTTTTATTTTGTCGCACAATAATTTTTTTTCCGTTTCACCGTAGATTTGTGGGCAAAATGACTGATGTAATTACAAAGTAGAATTGGTGGCGCAAAAAAAAAGCCATAATATGGATTTTTAGGTGCAAAATTGAAAGAGTTATGATTTTTTAAATGCAAGGAACAAAAAACGAAAATGCAAAAACGGAAAAAACCCCGGTCCTTAAGGGGTTAACCCTTTAGGCGCCGTGATCAATGTCGATATTGCCATCTAAAGCAAGAGTAAAAATCTGCGGTAGCTCAAAAGAACTTAATGAACCCCTGCAATGTAATTGTGGGGATTCAGTAAGCAAAAATGGGGGAGGAGGATTCCCTTACCTGCCTCCTGCCGCCATCGCCGACTCACTGATGTAGCCTGGCATATGTGAATATTTGCATATTCGCATATATTCGCAAAATATTAGAAATAAAAAATAAAACAAATGTTCTTCATTACGAATATTTATCACTATTTCTAAATATTCGTAAAAAATCGAGAAGTGCCGATATTCGCAGTAGAAATTTGCATTTCTAATATTCGCGCTCAACACTAATAATGACATCACAAAGCTAGTGAATGTTAGAGACTTTGCACTTCCCCACCTTTCATTTGCAGATGCCTAACAGACGCTCAATAGGGTTAAGGTCTGGAGACTAGTGATGTCGCGAACATAAATTTTTCGGTTCGCGAACGGCGAACGCGAACTTCCGCAAATTGACTTCAATGGGCAGGCAAATTTTAAAACCCACAGGGACTCTTTCTGGCCACAATAATGATTTAAAAGTTGTTTCAAGGGTACTAATACCCGAACTGTGGTGTGCTGGAGGGGGATCCATGGCAAAACTCCAATGGAAAATTACATAGTTGATGCAGAGTCTCGTTTTAATCCATAAAGGGCATAAATCCCCTATTATTCCTAAATTCTTTGGAATAACGTGCTTTAGTCCCATTTAGGCAGCACATAGAGCACCCTTTAGGCATCACATAGTTAGATCCCCCCTTTAGGCAGCACATAGATTCCCCCATATTAGGCAGCACATAGTTAGAGCCCCCCTTTGGGCAGCACATAGGTAGAGCCTCCCTTTAGGCAGCACATAGAGCCCCCTTTAGGCAGCACATAGTTAGATCCCCCCTTTAGGCATCACATAGTTAGATCCCCCCTTTAGGCAGCACATAGATCCCCCCGTATTAGGCAGCACAAAGTTAGAGCCCCCCTTTAGGCAGCACATAGTTAGAGCCCCCCTTTAGGCGGCACAAAGGTAGAGCCTCCCTTTAGGCAGCACATAGAGCCCCCATTAGGCAGCACATAGTTAGATCCCCCCTTTAGGCATCACATAGTTAGAGCCCCCCTTTAGGCAGCACATAGAGCCCCCCTTTAGGCAGCATATAGATTCCCCCATATTAGGCAGCACATAGTTAGAGCTTCCCTTTAAGCAGCACATAGAGCCCCCCTTAATGCAGCACATATTTAGATCCCCCCTTTAGGCAGCACATAGATTCCCCCATATTAGGCAGCGCATAGTTAGAGCCCCCCTTTAGGCAGCACTGGTTTTATTACACAGCCAAAAAAGGTATTTTTTTTATTTTTATTTAAAAAACTGTCACACCAAATGGGATTTGCACTAGTGTGATAATGAGTAAAAAAAGGTTGCTAGCAGAGTTCCCCTTTTAAGCAGAGGTCCCCAACCAGGGTGCCTCCAGCAGTTGCCCTTTTAATACTGTAGTTAGTTGCTTGAAGGAAATTACGTTTTACACCGGAGTACCCCTTTTAACCAGCGGTTCCCTCCCAACCAGGGTGCCTCCAGCTGTTGCAAGACACACAGACTGAACTTATAGTCCCTTTTTTTTTCCAATCAATTCTTTATAACTTATAGCCCTTTTAATACTGTAGTTAGTTGCTTGAAGGAAATTAAGTTTTACACCGGAGTACCCCTTTTAACCAGCGGTTCCCTCCCAACCAGGGTGACTCCAGCTGTTGCAAGACACACGGACTGAACTTATAGCCCTTTTAATACTGTAGTTAGTTGCTTGAAGGAACTTAAGTTTTACACTGGAGTACCCCTTTTAACCAGCGGTCCCCTCCCAACCAGGGTGCCTCCAGCTGTTGCAATACACACAGACTGATATTTGAGCCCTAAAAAGGGCTTTTTTTGGGTACTGTCCTTAAAGCAGATGTTAGCTTTAGAAGTAAACTGGACCCTGAATACACCACCTAGCAGCAACCTAGCTATCGTTTTCCCTATTATCGCAGGAGCAGCTTCTCTGTCCCTCCACTTTCCAAGCCTGCAGCATGCCGAATGAAGGTAAAATGGCGTCCGTGCAGGAGGTAGGAGGGTCTGGAAGGTAGGGACTGCTGATGATTGGCTGTAATGTGTCTGCTGATTCTGACTCACAGGGTCAAAGTTTACCACAATGTTAAAGTATAGGGGGCGAATCGAACTTCACATATGTGCGCCCGGCGATGCGAACGCGAACATGCTAAGTTCGCCGGGAACTGTTCGGCGGCGAACAATTCGCGACATCTCTACTGGAGACATGCTTGGCCAGTCCATAACCCTCAGCTTTTTTAGCAAGGCAGTGGTTGTCTTGGATGTGTGTTTTAGTTTCTGAAGGGAGGGGATTATGCCCTGCTTCAGTATGTCATAGTATATGTTGACCTTCATGGTTCTCTCGATGAATGTTAGCTTTCCAGTGCCAGCAGCACTAATTTAGGCCAAGACCATGACACTCTCACCACCATGCTTGTGGTTGCTCTTACACCATCTGAAGCAAATAACTGTATCTTGGTCTCAGTTGAGCACAGGACATGGTTTAAGTAATCCGTGTCCTCAGTCTGCTTGACTTCATAAAACTGCAAGCTTTCTTGTGTATCATCTTTAGAAGAGGTTTCCTTTTGAAAATACAGCCATGTAAACCTGTTTGATGCAGCTTGTGGTGTATGATCTGAGCACTAACAGGTAGAACCCCTCATCTCTTCAACCTCTGTAGCAATGCTGGCAACATTCTAATGCCTATCTTCTAAAGACAACCTCTTTATATGACGCTGAGCATATATGCACTCAACCATGGCGAGGCCTGTTTTATATGGAACCTGTATTGTAAAACCACTGTGTGGTCTTGCCCACCATGCTGGCTTAGTTTCAGGAGTGGAAATCCTGGCCTTTCACATTTTTATAGCACATCCTTAGAAGCAACCTAGAAGATAAGCCAAGGAAAGAAAGGAAACTGGGACTTGGATTGCGCTGCCAGGCACACAGTTCGCTGTAGGATTTCTCCAAAAGGAAAGTTTATTAAGATAAAAAAAAAAAAAAAAAAACATGCAACGCATTTCAAATCAATGGTGGTTTTTTCATCAGGTCTAATGAAAAAAAAAAAAAAACATCTCTCTGTCTGTTTCTGTCTCTTTCCAGACCCTCTTACTTCCTTCTCCCCTTCCCTTAGACTTCTAAGAGCATCTATAACCTCATACTTTACTAAAAGAGAGTAATCATTTTACTTTTTTTTCTTAAATGGGGAACTACACACAATAAAGGTATACATAATAAATATATGTAAAGATTCTTTTTATGTGACCTTGTCCTCTATAGTTTTAATACTATGCAGGTATTCTCATCATGACCAATTAAATAATGAAATGAGGAAACCACAAGAAATGATGATATAACAAAACCTTCATTGCTGTTTCAAACTTCAAATACAGTATTATGCCATGTGACTTGAACATGTCAATACTTTGTAAGTGGTGGGATGTAATCTTATAGATACATAGCTCACAAAAACAAAGGAAATGCTTGTTACTATCACATACAATACTGGTCCTCTACTGCTCAACATCCTATGTTCAAGCAAAGAGGACTGTATTTCCCAGCACAGCAAGTGGCTGCAAGAATTTTTGTGATGGTTCAGCAATTCTTGACCTGATTCTGCTCCCTCGCTCCTTCATTCTCATGGTTAGAGAAAATCTCAGCAGTCAAACTGCCATTGATCATTAGGTCATGGCATATAATAGCAATATGTCACTTAAGATCATTATTTCCATCCTACATGCCACCACAATATTTTTTATTATCCTTTCATATCCTTCTGCAATTGTTTCTTATTACTCTTCATTTTCATCTCAGTATTAGACTAGATATACTGCTTGTAACTTTTTATCCTAGAGTTTAGAGAAAGAAGCTGAAGGCCATCCTACAGGAAGGACATTGCCAATAAAGTTTATGGGACAGAACCTGGGTAACAAGTGTGCTTTTGTGACATATCAACCAGTATATGTCACCTCTTTTCTACCAGTGACTTAAAGGACATCTGCAGCGTTACAATACCTATCCCCTATTCACAGGATAGGGGATAAGTGTTTGATTGTGGAAACTGTTGAAGAACCTGAGGAGGAGATGAGTTACATGCAGACTCTTGTTGATGATGATGAAGCTGATCGCAATTGGGAGCCGGGTACAGAAGGGGCTTCATCATCATCAGGAGAAGAGAGTTCAAAGTTGTCTGTGAGGCAAGGTGATAGAATGGTTAGCAGTCAGCATGGCGGCAGAAGTGGAAATTCTGGAGCCAAATGTGCCCAAGGGAGACCACCAGCTTCGCGGCAGCCTACCTTCCTGGGAGGTAGTGAAACAGGGGTTCCTGGAGACGGCGGCAGTAGCAGTCAATTAGTGCGGACTGTTGGTGGGAAAATCAGCTACTCAGCGGTGTGGCAGTTTTTCATCAAGCATCTGGTGGAGGTTCACATAGCCACATGCAAGAAATGTCAGCACAAGGTGAAGTGTGGCCAGGGTCCCAATGTTGGCACCATGGTCCTGCGTCAACATATGCTTCGCCACCATAAAGCGGCCTGGGAGAACCATAAACCAAAGTTTGAATCAGGCATGGATTAAAGTTTGAATCAGGCATGGATCAGCCAGGATTTCAAACCACCAATGCCTGATGCGTGAGAGTTGATTGACCATGGTGCCACACCAACACTTCACAAATATGGATAGTGCCAAACAAATTTAAGGTGCTGCTCCCCAGTTACAAACATTTCTCCGCATGAGACCTTATTTCACCCACCTTCGTCACCGGGTACTGGTATTGCCTCCCACCGCACCACTCTGTCACCGAGTCACTTTCAGGACTCCTGATGCTGCTGCTGCCACCTCCAGGCTGTCTCATTCAGCCACTATATGGTCACCTGTCATGCTTCAGCCAACTCCAGGCTGTGTCATTAAGCCCCTGTATGGTCTCCTCATGCTTCACCACCTCCAGACTGTGCAATTCATCCAATATATGGTTTACTGATGCCTCAACCAGATCCAGTCTGTGCCATTCAGCAACTACATGGTTTAGTAATGCTGCTGGGCCTAGGACATTACCTAGATATGTTTATGGTAGCACTAGGTAAAAAAAAACATCTTCAATGGAAATTTCAAAATTCATCTTTTATTCTTAGAGATTGTGAGGCCCTATTGTCTCCTCATCTGTCATCAACTCCAGGCTGTGCCAATCAGGCACTATATGGTCTCCCCATGCTGTAACAAACCCCAGGCTGTCTCATTCAGCCACTATATGGTCTCTTCTCATGCTTCAGCCAACTCCAGACTGTGCCATTCAGACACTATTTGGTCTCCTCATGCTTCCTGATGTATCCTCATGCTTCGGATCAAACCAAATTTTAAAAAACTTTGGTGAATAGGCCGAATCAAATTTTTTAAAAGTGCACTCATCTCTAATAGCTACTAACAATGCTGCATGTAACAAATTAAATATTGTAACAGTATCCAAAATGTAGATATATTTTCATATGGTAAAAAGTAATATAGCATAATTGTACACTGGTAGGGTATAAGTGGACGCATAAAATAAACAAAATAAAGTGAGAAAAATAAAAATATACATCGAGGACTCCTTAGAGTAATTCAGGAGCACTGGAAATTCACTGATCCATGATCTTAAGAAGAATCCAGCCACTAGTCATATCTGAGAAGGGATTAATGAAAAATGGTATATGTGATGTCTGTCAATACACATATAGGTAACAGGATACGTCAATATGTCAGATGTAACAGCCATAGTGGAAAAGATCCTGGCTATAAGTAACAGGTATAACAGGTAACATGGAGTCACAGGTGAAAATACTCACTGATTGCTGAGGAGGTGTGGCGTTAGAAGAGCAGCTAGCTGCCGGGAGCGTCGTTCTGAGTAGCGCAATCTGTGATCGCTGAAGTAAGAGTTCCGTCTGTATAAGGCGCCTGGCCAGAAGTGCGGAAGTTCCACTTCTGGTATGCGACGTGCATTTGGCAGGGACATTCTAGCAGATAGTAGATATAGATAGTGTGGTAGTACAGTATAGAATATAGAAAAGATGTAGAGAAGTCAGAGTTGAGAAAACTATAGGAATAATAGGATATCACTTAAATCAGAGGGAGCGTCAGGTATATATCACGATCTGGATGGGTGGAGTCAGGAGCGCAGCATGCATGTTAACATATGAATAAGAGGATATGTAAATAAAACATGTTGCCTGCAGTGGAACGCAACGTGTGCTCCAGCGCATAAAATGTACACAGTACACAGAGATGCTATGTGAATGGGATGTAAGGTATCTATGGCAATGGGACTGTGGTATGTGGAGATAGAGGCATATGGACACAAGGGAAATGGGAATGATATGTATGTAAACATGTGGTGGATAATAGAAATGTCCAAGTATGGCCCAATTATGTGAAATCTGGAAAAAATCTAATGAATAAAAAATAAATAAAAGATACAGTAAATAAATACAATTATGTGTAATGAGAACGTAGAGATGAGAAAAGAAAATGTATGTAAAACGTGTGTAGTGAGGAGGAAATGGAGAATCTTGGCTAAAGATAGGGGAAATAGGCAAATGAGAAATGGGATAAAAATGGTATGATGAAAGAGAAATGAAATAAAGCAAGAGGGAAATAGACAAAGATTTGTGAGACATAAAAGGACCCTCCCATACGCAAACATTTTCATCTATTTACCGTTTCCACGTTCTTGCACGTTGGCATATATATGTATTTCTTTTCAAAATCTGCCATATAGGGACTTGCATATGGGGGGGGGGGGGGGGGGGGGGGGCACATTGGACCTCATAGCGGTACCCTGTGTCTGGAGAAAAAAGGTGTCTTGGAAAAGAAAATAATTGTTGTGTAGTACAATATCTAGAAGTGAAATGCGTTCATGATGGAATTGTGGAGTAATCTGGAGACTGCCTGTAAGTCTTTATCATGCTGGATTGATGTATATAAACTGTGCACATCAAATGTAACTAGTAAGGTGTTTTGAAGGACTTGGTGGATAATTTTGATGAGATGGAGAAATTCACCTGTATCCAGTAGGAAAGAGAGAGTGTTCTTGATGAGAGGGGTTAGAATTTTTTCAAGCCAGATGGATAATGGGGAAGATATGGCAACAAACGGTCTACCTGGAGGGTGCAGCAGATTTTTTGTGTATTTTGGGTATATAGTACTGGAATTTTGGGATTATGGTTGATCAAAAAGGTGTGTTATTTCATGTCTATAACTCCTGCCTCCAAAAATTGGTCCAGGGTAGTTTTAATTTTGTCACCAATTTCTTTTGTGGGGTTTGTCAAGGATTCTGTAGACTTTCTGGTCTCCTAGTTGGGACTGGATTTCTTTGACATAATCAGATTTTTTCTGGACTACTATGGCCTCGCCTTTATCAGCGGGTTTGATGATGATGAATTTGTCATTTCTAAGTGATTGTAGGGCCTGTTTGTCTAAGGTATTGAGATTATGTGGATAATGTAAAAGTACTTATTCTGTTTCTGATCTAAGACATGTAATGTCTTGTCCGACTAAATTGATAAGGTACTCTCTAGCAGGAGGGCCTCTGGGAGGGTTAAATTTGCTTGGTGTTTTTAAGTTTCTTACATTTTGATAGAATTTTTGAAGGTCCAAGTCCAGCTGTCCCATTGGAGGGGAAAAAGGAAAGACCTTTTTGTAATACTTGGACCTCAGCTGAACTTAGATTCCTTGATATTAACTACCAGCATGGATGCTGCTGGACTCTTCTTACCTGGGATCTGGTCTGTATAGGTTCTCTGCTGTTGTCTGCGGTTCTGGCTCCCCTCCGTATCTTCTTCGGCGAGGTCTTTGTCGTCCTAAGAAAGGGCTTGGTATCGATTGTATCGGCCCCCCTTCGGAACCGGAGGAAGCAGAGTCTTGTGAGTCTGGCCACAGTAGCCTGTCTTGTAAGTATAGGGTTCTTGACATTTGTAGACACTGCTATGTAAATAGTAGGAGTAGGACCACACATATATAATAATTGTAGTAAAACAGCAGAGACCATCTGCATCTGTTCTGTCAGTGCAAAAGCTGTTTTAAGATGTGTTATTTTTAATTTTTGTGTGTGTGTATTTTTACACTAAAGCTATATTCACAGTGTTTTTTTCAGGCTTATTTAATTTGTAAAAATGTGTCGGAAAAATCATGCCCTTGTTAAAAGAATACTCCAGGAGAAAACAAATGTTTTCAAATAAACTGGTGCCAGAAAGTTAAATAGATTTGTAAATTACTTCTATTTAACCCCTTAACGACCACGGACGTAAATGTACATCCTGGTTTGGCGGTACTTCGCGCATCAGGACCTATATTTACGTCCTGTGTATGACCATGAGCATCAGTGCGGTGCTCACATCATACACGGCAGGTTCCAGCTGCTAGCAGCAGCTGGGGAACCGCCGGTAATGGACGGCATGCGCCGGAAATGGACGACATCAGTACAGATCACGGCATCTGGGGCAATACACAAGTTAAAATAGATGATTGGATTGCCCGCAGTGCTGCCGCGGTGATCCGATTATCTGTAATGGCGGAAGGAGGTCCCCTCACCTGCCTCCGTCCGTCTCCCAGCATCTCCTGCTCTGGTCTGAGAATCGAGCAGACGAGAGCAGAAGATCACCGATAATACTGATTAGTGCTATGCTCTATGCATAGCACTGAACAGTATTAGCAATCAAATCATTGCTATAGATAGTCCCCTATGGGGACATAAAAAGTGTTAAAAAAAAGTTGAAAATGTAAAATAAAAAGTAAAAAAAAAGTGAAAAATCCCCTCCCCCAATAAAAATGAGAATTGTCAGTTTTTCCCATTTTACCCCCAAAAAGTGTATTTTTTTTTAACAAACAAATTTGGTATCTCCGCGTGTGCAAATGTCTGAATCAAAATATAATGTTAATGGTCCCGTACGGTGAACGGCGTAAACATAAAAAAAAAATGCTGCTTTTTTGTAACATTTTATTCCCCAAAAAAAATTATAAAAAATGATCTAAAAGTTTTATATATGCAAATGTGGTATCGATAAAAAGTACAGATGACGGCACAAAAAAAATGCCCTCACACCACCCTATATACGGAAAAATGAAAAAGTTTAGGTGCTCAAAATAGGGCAATTTTAGATTACTGATTTCGTACAAAAAGTTTTAGATATTTTTTAGGTGGTAAAAAAATATAAAAATATCTAGCCATGGTTATCTTTTTAATCGTATTGACCCACAGAATAAAGAACACATGCCATTTTTACCGTAAAGTGTACAGTGTGAAAACTAAACCCTCTAATATGTCCAAAATTGTGGTTTTCATTTAAATTTCCTCCCTAAAATAATATTTTTTGGGTTCACCGTAAATTGTATTGTAAAATGAGAGGTTTCATTACAATGTGCAATTGGTCACGCAAAAAAATAAAGCCCTTATCTGGGTCTGTAGATGGATATATAAAAGAGTTATGGATTTTAGAAGGCAAGGAGGAAAAAACAAAAATGCAAAAATAAAATTGGCCTGGTCCTTAACCCCTTAAGGACCGGAGGTTTTTCCGTTTTTGCATTTTCGTTTTTTGCTCCTTTGCTCATTTAAAAAATCATAACTCTTTCAAATTTACACCTAAAAATCCATATGATGGCTTATTTTTTGCGCCACCAATTCTACTTTGTAATGACATCAGTCATTTTCCCAAAAATCTATGGTGAAGCGGGAAAAAAAATCATTGTGCGACAAAATTTAAAAAAAAACGCTATTTTGTAAATTTTGGGGGCTTCCGTTTCTACGTAGTACATTTTTCGGTAAAAATGACAACTGATATGTATTCTTTAGGTCCATACGATTAAAATGATACCCTACTTATATAGGTTTGATTTTGTCGGACTTCTGGAAAAAATCATAACTACATGCAGGAAAATTAATACGTTTAAAATTGTCATCTTCTGACCCCTATAACTTTTATTTTTCCGTGTATGGGGCGATATGAGGGCTCATTTTTTGTGCCGTGATCTGAATTTTTTAACGGTACCATTTTTGCATTGATAGGACTTATTGATCACTTTTTATTCATTTTTAAATTATATAAAAAGTGACCAAAAATGCACTATTTTGGACTTTGGAATTTTTTTGCGCGCACGCCATTGACTGAGCGGTTTAATTAATGATATATTTTTATAATTCGGACATTTCCGCACGCGGTGATACCACATATGTTTATTTTTATTTTTATTTACACTGTGTTTTTTTGGAAAAGGGGGGTGATTCAAACTTTTAATAGGGGAGGAGTTAAATGATCTTTATTCACTTTTTTTTTCCACTTTTTTTTTGCAGTGTTATAGGTCCCATAGGGACCTATAACACTGCACACACTGATCTTCTATGTTGATCACTGGTTTCTCATAAGAAACCAGTGATCAACGATTCTGCCGCATGACTGCTCATGCCTGGATCTCAGGCACTGAGCAGTCATTCGGCGATCAGACAGCGAGGAGGCAGGAAGGGGCCCTCCCGCTGTCCTGTCAGCTGTTCGGGATGCCGCGATTAGCCGCGGCTATCCCGAACAGCCCGACTGAGCTAGTCGGGAACTTTCACTTTCACTTTTAGCCGCGCGGCTCAGCTCTGAGCGTGCGGCTAAAGGGTTAATAGCGATCGGCGCTGCGCGCTATTAGAGGCGGGTCCCGGCTTCACTATGACGCCGGGCCCGCCATGATATGACGCGGGGTTACTTTGTAACCCCGTGTTATATCAGAAGAGCAGGACCAAGGACGTACCGGTACGTCCTTGGTCCTTAAGGGGTTAAAGGGGTATTCCAGGAAAAAAACTTTTTTGTTTACATCAACTGGCTCCAGATAGTTAAACAGATTTGTGAATTACTTCTATTAAAAAATCTTAATCCTTTCAAAAAATTATCAACTGCTGAGGTTGGGTTGTTGTTTTCTGTCTGGCAACGGTGCTCTCTGCTGACATCTCTGCTTGTCTTGGGAACTGCACAGAGTAGAAGAGGTTTGCTATGGTGCTTTGGTTCTGATTTGCTTCTAAACTGGGCGGTTCCCGAGACACGTGTCATCAGAGAGCACTTAGACAGAAAAGAACAACTCAACTTCAGCAGGTCATAAGTACTGAAAAGATTAAGATTTTTTAATAGAAGTAATTTACAAATCTCTTTAACTTTCTGGAGCCAGTTGATATTTAAAAAATAAACTTTTTTCCTGGATGACCCCTTTAACCCCTTAAGGACTCAGACCATTTTGGCCTTAAGGACTCAGACAATTTAATTTTTACGTTTTCATTTTTTCCTCCTCGCCTTCTAAAAATCATAACTCTTTTATATTTTCATCCACAGACTAGTATGAGGGCTTGTTTTTTGCGCGACCAGTTGTCCTTTGTAATGACTTCACTCATTATATCATAAAATGTATGGCACAACCAAACAACACTATTTTTGTGGGGAAATTAAAACGAAAAACGCAATTTTGCTAATTTTGGAAGGTTTTGTTTTCACGCCGTACAATTTCTGGTAAAAATGACGTGTGTTCTTTATTCTGAGGGTCAATATGATTAAAATGATACCCATTATTATATACTTTTATATTATTGTTGCGCTTAAAAAAAATCACAAACTTTTTAACCAAATTAGTACGTTTATAATCCCTTTATTTTGATGACCTATAACTTTTTTATTTTTCCGTATAAGCGGCGGTATGGGGGCTCATTTTTTGCGCCATGATCTGTACTTTTTTTTGATACCACATTTGCATATAAAAATCTTTTAATACATTTTTTATAATTTTTTTTAAATAAAATGTATTAAAAAAGTAGGAATTTTTGACTTTTTAAATTTTTTTCGTTCATGCCGTTCAACCTACGGGATCATTAACATTTTATTTTAATAGTTCGGACATTTACGCACGCGGCGATACCAAATATGTCTATAAAAAAAAGTTTTTTACGCTTTTTGGGGGTAAAATAGGAAAAAACGGACGTTTTACTTTTTCATTGGGGGAGGGGATTTTTCACTTTTTTTTTACTTTTACTTTTACATTTTTTTACATTTTTTTTTACACTTGAATAGTCCCCATAGGGACTATTCATAGCAATACCATGATTGCTAATACTGATCTGTTCTATGTATAGGACATAGAACAGATCAGTATTATCGGTCATCTCCTGCTCTGGTCTGCTCGATCACAGACCAGAGCAGGAGATGCCGGGAGCCGCACGGAGGAAGGAGAGGGGACCTACGTGCGGCGTTATGAATGATCGGATCCCCGCAGCAGCGCTGCGGGCGATCCGATCGTTCATTTTAATCGCGAACTGCCGCAGATGCCGGGATCTGTATTGATCCCGGCACCTGAGGGGTTAATGGCGGACGCCCGCGAGATCGCGGGCGTCGGCCATTGCCGGCGGGTCCCTGGCTGCGATCAGCAGCCGGGATCAGCCGCGCATGACACGGGCATCGCTCCGATGCCCGCGGTTATGCTTAGGACGTAAATGTACGTCCTGGTGCGTTAAGTACCACCTCACCAGGACGTACATTTACGTCCTGCGTCCTTAAGGGGTTAAGATTAAAATGGGTTTGATCCTTAAGGGGTTAAAAACGTGATATCTTCTAGTTTAATAAAAAGAAAAATCCCTTACTATTTTTCTTACTGCATCCTCATCGAAACCTTTGAGCTTATGAAGGGTCTAATTATAAGAGGTATGTCTTACAAGAAGAAGTTTGCTATGGGGATGTGCTCCTGCTCTGGACAGTTCCTGACCATGAACAGAGGTGTCAGCAGAGAGCACTGTGGTCAAACTGGAAAGGAATACAGTCAATATAGAAAATGAACCAGCTCACCGCCTGTAGATGTTGTATGATAGGAAAGAACTCCAGGTTATATAGGAAGCACGGAATACAGGTCTAAGCTGCAAATCTTGGTATGAACAGTAACGCAAAAGGTGCAAAAAATTGCAAAAAATTCCAGCTCCCCAAAATATCTGTAAAACCCAAAAATGTATTAAATCATATTAAAATGATATGGTTTCGAACCATATGGTTCTTAGTCATGGCAAATCCTAGTATGCCAAATGCATCCTATTTATACTGTGATCCTGTATGAACTGAACGGCAAACAAATAATTAGGAACGCCCATCAAAGACGAAGGTTCCGAGGAGGCAACAGAACAATGATCACACAGGCGAACACCTAAACCAATAAAGCAAGACTACGTAGGTTACATAGAGTTGTATGTGTATATATCTATAAAATAGATAATGCACTAAAGTAGTGTAAAAGAGAAAAAGAAAGAGAAAAGGAAAACCACAGCAATTAGCACATATATGGGATTATATCGTCATCAAAATCTCCCCATAATTATTGAAAAGGAGAAAATAAGTATATATCAAATATTGCAGATATGTTGCAGTGTATAGCAAACAAAAAAAAAAAGGTAAAACAGAGAGAAAAAGAAAAAAACATATATTGAGAAATGCAGGTGAAAAGACAACATAATTGTATATAAATACTTAGTTATTCACACATTGCGTTACAGACATAAGATGCAAATGCATGCACACAATGAACATCCTGCGATTACAGAATATGAGGGACATTTATCATTCAATATAGACATTTTTTTGCTTTCTATCCTTGTCGCTTGAATGTCGCAGATAAGGAAAAATAGCGACTTATATGCGACTTTTGCAACAGAAGTTTCCGAGCGTTTGGTGTATCAGTACACCGTTTTCTGTTTTAGACATGCACTGCACCCTTATTTATCATATGCGACTTTTACTAAAAGTTGTAAATTATTGCGCTAACTCCGAATTCTGGGCGCATTAGTACTCACACCAATAGGACACGTACCAAACCACTCTACCCTTCGCAAAACAAGGGGGGAGAATTACCAAACCTGTCCAGAGGAAAAGTACTCTAACAGAAACTAAGTGAAGGTTCTCCAAAAAGTGTGCCCCCAGCTGTTGTAAAACTACAACTCACAGCATACACTGTCAGATTGTGCATGCATTTTTGACAGCGGCGGTCTAAGGGGTTAATTTACCTCATCAACTATAATTTCGGTTTCGCCTTCTGAGAAATTTTTCTTCTTGCGGCCGCGCTTTTGGGACATCGGGAGGCTTTCCGATGTTTCTGGGGGATCTACTATTTCTTCTGTGTCGGGGACTAGGACCTCTTCACACGACGGTCGGGGCATTTTACCAGACGTGCTGGGAGCGGACATGGCACCAGACTGTCTGGCGGGCAGACTGATTAAACCCGTGAAAGTTGGTGGTGGTGTATAAAACCACGTGAGAGTGCGGGATTCTGAGGAAAAGAAGGTGTAAAAAAAAGTGTAAGTTAGAGCTTTAAAAAAACGTCTACAGCGGCGGGGAATTCATTAAGGAGGGTAGACATAGATGATAAATTACACGCTGATACACAATAATTTAGAAGGAAAAAAAGCATTAGAAAAAGAGTGCAGTACACTTTTAATGATAAATGCCTGCCAATATATGTATTTTATTAGAATATGAGTATGAAATAGAAATAATTATAATATATTGTCATTCGTGCCATGCGTTTAGAATATGTCATTGTTCACAATCTGCATTTATATGACAAACTGGCTGATAGACGTTAAAGAAAAATTGCAGGGTCATGAATATGGTACATTATACTTCACACAGTGCGTGATGTAATGGGAAACAAGCCTATCCTATAGAAGATTAACGTCTATAGTTAGATATGAATAGGCTACTACTATTTCCTCAATTATGTAAAATATAACAGCACCACTATGTAAGTGAAAATAAAAAATAAATATGAATGGATAACTAAAACCAGCATTAGGAAAAATTAAGTATCAGAAACAATCCCTTAATAGATGTAATGTAAATCTTGACGAAAATGTAATCCAAGTGGAAAACATGATTGTAACCTTAGAATCCAAAAAGCTTCTCTCATTCTAACTTTACGATGCCAATCTCCTCCACGGAGAGGGCCTGTTACTTTTTCTATACCCATGATCTTTAAACATGAGGTGTCACCTTGATTTACCACTATTGTATGTCTGGATAAACCTGACATTCCTTTTGTATTGAAAGACGGAGAATGCAGATGTTCATATATGCGACGTTTTAGTTTTCTTGTAGTACACCCAATATACTGTATGTTAAAGATATATCACTAGATATATTACATATGTAGAATTGCAATTTATGAACAATTTAATGTGATATTCATCATTTGTAATAGCAGATTTAAAGATATTAGATTTATGCATGTATGGACATAAATTGCATTTATTTTGAGAGCATTTGAAATTGCCTTGAGTATGAAGCCATGATCGATTATTATTTTTGCATAATGTAAATAATCACTAGGACACAACATATTTGATAAGGTGCAGCCTCTTTTTGCTACACATTTCACACCTTGCTGTAATACAGTGTCATGGTCTCATTTTCATACAATACTGGGAGATGTTTGAGGATATTTTTTATTTTTGTGAATTCTGCACTATAAGCAGTTGAAAAAACTATAGATAAATTTTTTTGTACCTGAATGATTATGCACAGATTCATTTTTGTTTTTAGATTGTAAATAACTTGCTCTCGATCTGTGAACAACTGCATTCTCCGCTTTAGCGGTCATTGTTAGAGGAAGCTCGTTTGCCTCTCACAAATTCACCTTTTGATAAATTGTTCACCACATGTTTGGGGTGGCAGCTATAGTAATGTAGAATATTATTACCAGATGTCGGTTTTCCATATAATTTTGTTTGAATATTGTGATTATTTGAAATACCAGTTAGTGCAACATCTAAAAAATTTAATGAGTTGCCACCCCATTCCAGTGTGAATTTTAAACCAAGGTTGTTCATGTTTATTTCATCAAGAAATTCACATGCCTCTTTTTTAGATTTAGTCCAAATAATTAAGAGATCATCTATATGTCGGCCATACCCGCCCTCCCCAGAAAGGAGTGGGCTGGTGGCCGAATAAAGATGCGTCTCTTCCCAATATGCCATATAAAGATTTGCCAATGTAGGGAAGAAACGAGCTCCCATTGGACAACCTGTCACTTGCAAATAATATTGACGATTGAAACAAAAACATTTTTGGAAAGAAATACACAATTTTATCTGTGGCATACAGTAGCTCATAAGTACTGGAAGGCTTAACATTTTTAAATAGAATTAATTTAACCCCTTAAGGACACAGGGTTTTTGCCATTGTTGCACTTTTGTATTTTCCTCATCACCTTCTAAAAATAAAAAATAATGCTTTCAATTTTGCACCTACAGACCCATATGAGGGCTTGTTTTTTGAGCAACCAATTTTACTTTGTAATGGCATCAATCATTTTACCACCCAATCTATGGCAAAATTGGAAAAAATATATTTGTAAGACAAAAATGAATTTAAAAAAACCCCACAATTTTTACATTTTTGTGAGCTTCTGTTTCTACGCAGTGCACTTTTTGGTAAAAATTACACCTTCTCTTTATTCTGTATGTCCATAAGATTAAAATGATACCCTACTTATATAGGTTGGATTTTTTCTTACTTCTGGAAAAAATCATAACTACATGCACGAAAATTAAGACGTTTAAAAATGTCCTATTCTGACCCTCATTACTTTTTTATTTCTGCATACAGGGTGGCATGAGGGCTAATTTTTGCGCTGTGATCTGAAGTTTTTATCAGTACCATTTTTGTTTTGATCGGACTATAACATGCATTACACTGATTGAATACACTGATCAATGTTCTGCCATAGCATTGCATTGATCAGTGTTATCGGCAGTCGATTGCTCAAGCCTGGATCTCAGGCTTGGAGCAATCAAGCACCGATCGGACAGTCAGGAGAAAGGTAAGAAGACTCCTACGGTCCTCTCAGCGTGGCGGACCCGAACTGCCCACTGAGCTAACCGGCGATACTTTTCTACCGGGATAGTATCAGACATCAGCCAGATCGGCAATGTCCGGTATTAGCTGCAGGTCCTGGATGCTTATAGCAACTGGGACCTGTTGGGTATAAAGCGCTCTCAGCTCCTGAGCTCGCTTCACATAACGGAAGCCGATGCAGGATGTAAATATATGTCCTGTGTGGTTAAGAGGTTACAAATCTGTATAACTTGCTGGCACCGGTTGATTTAAAAACATTTGTTTTCCACTGAAGGACGCCTTTAATGTTCTCTATGTACCTCTATGGGAAGGTGTTTTGCACACAAAGTGTTAAATACGTCCTGTGTGAACTGTGCTTCAATGTGGTGGAGTGACTGCTGGATGGTAGTGAGATCATTCACCACAGGGCTGCAAGGTATTGTAGTTTCAAGAACAGCTTGCATGGAAGGGAACTCAGATGTGCTGCAGTGGGTGGGGTGATTGATGTGAAGGAGGAATAAAAGTGACCTCACTCTTACAAACAAGGTATCCTGGGACTTTTAGTTGGAGGAAGGAATTTTAAAAGGGAATAGCCATTTCACTAAAAGAAAGTAGCAGCATTATGGTGGACTCATAACAAAACCATTTAGTGCCAAAGACAAGCACATATCTTTTCTAAGCATGTCCATTACTGCCTGGCAGGTAAGAACTAAGGTCAAAAGATAGCATCTTTTAAAATGCCTTTTCAGGCAGCGCAACTTCTGCCCAAATCAAGCATCGACAAAATACTAATTATGAGCCTGTATGTGTACACTGTATATTCATATGTTTTTGTAGATTGTAAGAACCCATATTTTTTCCTGATTATAGCCAGATACTGAAACATATTCTTTTTTCTGATTGTATTTTTATATATATACATTTTTTTTCATTTTTTTTACATTATTATGTGGGCAGCCATATTGGCTAAGCTATTTTAACCCCTTAAGGACCAGGGTTTTTTCCATTTTTGCATTTTCGTTTTTTGCTCCTTGCCTTGCCTTTTCAATTTTGCACCTACAAATCCATATGATTGCTTATTTTTTGTGCCGCCAATTCTACTTTGTAATGAAGTCATTCATTTTGCCCAAAAATCTACGGTGAAACGGAAAAAAAAATCATTGTGCGACAAAATAGAAAAAAAACGCAGTTTTGTAAATTTTGGGGGCTTCCGTTTCTACGTAGTAAATTTTTCGTAAAAATGACACCTTATCTTTATTCTGTAGGTTCATACGATTAAAATGATACCCTACTTATATAGGTTTGATTTTGTCGTACTTCTGGAAAAAATCCTAACTACATGCAGGAAAATTAATACGTTTAAAATTGTCATCTTATGACCCCTATAACTTTTTTATTTTTCTGTGTATGGGGCGGTATGAGAGCTCATTTTTTGCGCCGTGATCTGAAGTTTTTAACGGTACCATTTTTGCATTGATAGGACTTATTGATCGCTTTTTATTCATTTTTAAATTATATAAAAAGTGACCAAAAATTGCACTATTTTGGACTTTTGAATTTTTTTGCGCGTACGCCATTGACCGAGCGGTTTGATTAACAATATATTTTTATAATTCGTACATTTCTGCATGCGGTGATACCATATATGTTTATCTTTATTTTTATTTACACTGTTTTTTTTTTTTATGGGAAAAGGGGGGGGATTCAAACTTTTAATAGGGGAGGGGTTAAATGATCTTTATTCACTTTTTGTTCACTTTTTTTATGCAGTGTTATAGCTCCCATAGGGACCTATAACACTGCACACACTGATCTTTATCATTGATCACTGGTTTCTCACAGGAAACCAGTGATCGATGATTCTGCCGCTTGACTGCTCATGCCTGGATCTCAGGCACTGAGCAGTCATTCGGCGATCGGACAGCGAGGAGGCAGGTAGGGGCCCTCCCGCTGTCCTGTAAGCTGTTCGGGATCCCGAACAGCCCACTGAGTTAACCGGCAGCTTTTACTTTCACTTTTAGCCGCGGCTAAAGGGTTAATAGCGCGCGGCGCCGCGATCGGCGCTGCGCGCTATTAGCGGCGGGTCCCGGCTTCACTACGACGCCGGGCCCGCCGTGATATGATGCGGGGATACTGTGTAACCCTGGGTTATATCACGGGAGCAGGTACGTCCTTGGTCCTTAAGGGGTCAAACAACATCTAGTGATATGCTTCTCAGCAGGATCCATGGACATAGAAAACAACAGACTGAAGCTGTCCTACCTGGCTGAATTAAATACACTATTGAGCATAATCTGAGGTCTTTACAGAAATCATTAGTCAGGGATAGTGTTGAGCAGCATAGGCCATATTCGAATTCGCGAATATTCGCGAATATATGGACGAATATTCGTCATATATTCGCGAATATTCGCATATTCGTAATATCCTCGTTTCATTTCCGCATGCGCAAAAAATCGCGCATGCAAAAATTTACGTAAAAATGAATATAAACGAAAATTCGCATATACGAAAATTAGCATATGCACATTTTCGCATATGCAAAAATTTGCGTGCCAGTTTCACACAGTACTATTAGAGCCTTCTTTATACCAAACAAGCTAGAAGGAGAGAGAGATGATCACTGTGATGTGTACTGTGAAAAAATAAAAAACAAACAAAAAAAAAAAGAATATTCGTAATTACGAATATATAGTGCTACATTCTCGAATATTCGCAAATTCGCGAATTTGCGATATTCGCGAATAAAATTCGCTTTGCGAATATTCACGAGCAACACTAGTCAGGAAGGGGGATGCTGATCTCTGCTGTGAATGGTGTTGTATCCAGTACTATCTCTCTACCTTTTACTATACTCCGTGTCTGCTCTGGAAAGAAAGGCATAACTGGGAAATGATCTGCACTGAATATGAAGTTTCAGCTTCATTTAGCCCTAGTGGCCGAAGTGGTAACTACAAGCTTTCAGGATTATTATAAATAAATAGATGGTAAAATGCTAAATTAGAGAAAAACCATAATTAAACAAACATTCTTTAAAAATATGGTTAACATACAAACATGATTTAAACAACGGGTCCTTTTTTTGGTGACATATTTCTTTTAACCTGTTAGGGACGAAGGGCGTATGCATACGCCCTTGCGTCCTGGTACTTAAGGACGAAGGGCGTATCCATACGCCCGTGGGAATTTCGGCCCCCGCCGCGCGCCGGGCGGGGACCGGGCCGGGGTGACTGCTGATATCTATCAGCAGGCACCCCGTGCAAATGCCCAGGGGGGTCATAAGACTCCCCCATGTCGGCGATCGGCGCAAATCGCAAGTGAATTCACACTTGCGATTTGCGCCGATTACGGGTCATTACGGGTCTATGGTGACCCGGTGACCCGGAATAGAAGGGGGATCGCGGGTGTCTAAGACACCCACGATCCCCCTAAAGCCATAGGAGTGAGGTGGCAGAGTTGCCACCCCTCCTATCTCTGCTATTGGTGGTCTAGACGCGGCCACCAATAGCAGATCAGGGGCTTACTTTCATTTTCCCCGTCCTGCCCTCCCACAATAGGCGGGCCAGAACGGGGAAAACGAAGAGGAGCGGCGCCGGAGTCCACTTACCCCTCCAGAGGCAGCGGAGCAACGGGGATCGGCGGCGGCGACGGAGATCTGCGGCGGCGTGCGGCAGAAGAGGACGGCTCCCGGATGCGATGGAAGCCGGTGAGTATTTGCCTAGCAACATCTAGAGGGCTACAGTCTGAGACCACTATAGTGGTCTCTAGACTGTAGCCCTCCAGATGTTGCAAAACTACAACTCCCAGCATGCCCAGACAGCTGTTTGCTGTGTGGGCATGCTGGAATTTGTAGTTTAGCAACAGCTGGAGGTCTGCAGTTTAGAGACCACTGCACAGTGATCTCTATACTGCCCTCTAGATCTTGCAAAACTACAACTCCTAGCATGCCCACACAGCTGTTTGCTGTCTGGGCATGCTGGGAGTTGTAGTTTTGCAACATCTGGAGGTCCACAGTTTGGAGATGACTGTTCAGTGGTCTCTAAATTGTAGCACTCCAGATGTTGCAAAACTACAAATTCCAGCATGCCCACACATAAAACAGCTGTCTCGGCATGCTGGGAGTTGTAGTTGCGTACCTCCAGCTGTTGCATAACTACATCTCCCAGCATGCCCTTCTGTGATCAGACATGCTGGGAATTGTAGTTTTGCAACAGCTGGAGGCACACTGTTTGGAAAATACTGAGTTAGGTAACAGAACCCAACTCAGTATTTTCCAACCAGTGTGCCTCCAGCTGTTTCAAAACTACAACTCCCAGCATGTACTGACAGACCGTGCATGCTGGGAGTTGTAGTTTTGCAACAGCTGGAGGCTCACTGGTTGGAAAATACTGAGTTAGGTAACAGAACCTAAGTGAAGATTTTCCAACCAGTGTGCCTCCAGCTGTTGCAAAACTACAACTCCCAGCATGTACTGACAGACCGTGCATGCTGGGAGTTGTAGTTTTGAAACAGCTGGAGGTTTGCCCCCCCCCCCCCCCATGTGAACGTACAGGGTACAGTCACACGGGCAGGTTTACAGCAAGTTTCCTGCTTCAAGTATGAGCTGCGGCAAATTTTTCGCCGCAGCGCAAATTCCTAGCGGGAAACTCACCGTAACCCGCCAGTGTGAATGTACCCTAAAAACACTACACTATACTAACACCTAATAAAGAGTAAAACACAACATATACACCCCCTTACACTGTCCCCCCCCCCCCCCCAATAAAAAGGAAAAAATGTATTGTACAGCAGTGTTTCCAAAACGGAGCCTCCAGCTGTTGCAAAACAACAACTCAACAACAAAAAACGTGGTCTCAAATGGCTGGAGGTGCTCAACCCCAAATGCAGTTGTGCATATATACTGGGGGAGCAGATCCTACCCTTGTAGTCCGTTGCTAGGGGCGATCCCCAGCATAAAAATGCATACAATGGAGGATGCCTGCAGCAGACTACAAGTGCCACAATAGAATCCTACACCAGATAAACGGTGTGGATGTGTAACAATTAGAATACTACAATACAGAAATTTAGGTGCACTACTGTGGTAGATGTATACAATGACATTGGCTAATCCCTCAACACTGATGTTAAAATTGAGACATTCGCCAGTGTATCCTTATATGAAGGACACACCAGAGCCCACACACCTACGCCAAGGTTTCTCAGATGGCGCGGGACCTAACGCTAACCTACCTGTGCGTAATAAGCAAAAAACAGGGGCCAGTGGGCAATTACAGCAGCACTAGGTCGACATGCAGCCTGCTCCCAGTTCCCTCCAGCGTGACTAAGCACACATACAATGGAAGGGGGGAGAGAGGCTACAAGCCCCACCCAAGTTGGCTGATATAGGTGCATGGCCTCACAGGTGCAACCCTAATGCTGCCTGGAAAATGTTCAAGGTGCATTAACATATGGAGTTTACACACCTCCGCCCCTAGCCTCGCCCCTAGCAACGGACTACAATGGCAGGATCTGCTCCCCCAGTATATATGCACAACTGCATTTGGGGTTGAGCACCTCCAGCCATTTGAGACCACGTTTTTGTTGTTGTTTGTAAATTTATACGTGGAGGTGTGTAAACTCCATATGTTAATGCGCCTTGAACATTTTGCAGGCAGCAATAGGGTTGCACCTGTGAGGCCATGCACCTTTATCAGCCAACTTGGGTGGGGCTTGTAGCCTCTCTCCCCCCTTCCATTGTATGTGTGCTTAGTCACGCTGGAGGGAACTGGGAGCAGGCTGCATGTCGACCTAGTGCTGCTGTAATTGCCCACTGGCCCCTGTTTTTTGCTTATTACGCACAGGTAGGTTAGCGTTAGGTCCCGCGCCATCTGAGAAACCTTGGCGTTGGTGTGCGGGCTCTGGTGTGTCCTTCATATAAGTATACACTGGCGAATGTCTCAATTTTAACATCAGTGTTGAGGGATTAGTCAATGTCATTGTATACATCTACCACAGTAGTGCACCTAAATTTCTGTATTGTTGCAAAACAACAACTCCCAGCATTTCCGGACAGCCACTGACTGTCCAGGCATGCTGGGAGTTTAGCAACAGCTGGAGGCACCCTGTTTGGGAATCATTGGTGTAGAATACCCCTATGTCCACCCCTGTGCAATCCCTAATTTAGTCCTCAAATGCGCATGGCGCTCTCTCACTTTGGAGCGCTGTCGTATTTCAAGGCAACAGTTTAGGGCCACATATGGGGTATCGCCGTACTCGGGAGAAATTACACTACAAATTTTGGGGGGCTTTTTCTCCTTTTACCCCTTGTGAAAAGGAAAAGTTGGGGTCTACACCAGCCTGTTAGTGTAAAAAAAAAAAATTTTTACACTAACATGCTGGTGTTGCCCTTTACTTTTTATTTTCACAAGAGGTAAAAGGAAAAAAAGACCCCCAAAATCTGTAACGCAATTTCTCTTGAGTATGGAAATACCCCATATGTGGGCGTAAAATGATCTGCGGACGCACAACAAGGCTCAGGAGTGAAAGCACACCGAGTTCATTTGATGCCTAAATTGGTGATTTGCACAGGGGTGGCTGATTTTACAGCGGTTCTGACATAAATGCAAAAAAATAAATACCCACATGTGACCCCATTTTGGAAACTACACCCCTCGTGTAATGTAATAAGGGGTACAGTGAGCATTTACGCCCCACAGGGGTCTGAAAGATTTTTGGAACAGTGGTACGTGAAAATGAAAATTTTTCTTTTTTTGTTTGCACAGCCCACTGTTCCAAAGATCTGTCAAACGCCAGTGGGGTGTAAATGCTCACTGTACCCCTTATTACATTCTGTGAGGGGTGTAGTTTCCAAAATGGGGTCACATGTGGGGGGGTCCACTGTTCTGGCACCACGGGGGGCTTTGTAAATGCACATGGCCCCCGACTTCAATTCCAAACAACTTATCTCTCTAGAAGCTCAATGGCGCTCCTTCTCATCTGAGCGTTGTAGTTCGCTCGCAGTGCACTTGACGTCCAAACATGGGGTATTTCCATACTCAGAAGAAATGGGGTTACAAATTTTGGGGGGCATTTTCTCCTATTACCCTTTGTAAAAAAGTAAAATTTGGGGAAAAACCAGTATTTTGTGGAAAAATATTTTTTTTTCATTTACACATCCGACTTTAACAGAAAGTTGTCAAACACCTGTGGGGTGTTAAGGCTCACCGTACCCCTTGTTACGTTCCTTGAGGGGTGTCGTTTCCATAATAGTGTGCAATGTGTTTTTTTTTGCTGTTCTGGCACCATAAGGGCTTCCTAAATGGGACATGCCCCCCAAAAACCATTTCAGAAAAACTCACTCTCCTAAATCCCATTGTTGCTCCTTCGCTTCTGAGCCTTCTAGTGCACCCGCCGAACACTTGACATACACATATGAGGTATTTTCTTACTCGAGAGAAATTGGGTTACAAATTTTGAGAGGATTTGTTTCCTTTTACCCCTTGTAAAAATTCAAAAATTGGGTCTACAAAAACATGCCAGTGTAAAAAATGAAGATTTTGAATTTTCTCCTTTACTTTGCTGCTATTCCTGTGAAACACCTAAAGGGTTAAAACGCTGACTGAATGTCATTTTGAATACTTTGAGGGGTGCAGTTTCTATAATGGGGTCATTTATCGGGTATTTCTAACCAGAAGACCCTTCAAATCCACTTCAAACCTGAACTGGTCCCTGAAAAATTCCGATTTTGAAAATTTTGCGAAAAATTGGAAAATTGTTGCTGAACTTTGAAGCCCTCTGATGTCTTCCAAAAGTAAAAACTCATCAAATTTATGATGCAAACATAAAGTAGACATATTGTATATGTGAATCAATATATAATTTATTGTTCATGAAATTTTAGAATTTTTCACCAAGAAAGGATGCAAGTATCGCCGAAAATTTACCACTAACATAAAGTACAATATGTCACGAAAAAACAATCTCGGAATCAAATTTATAAGTAAAAGCATTCCAGAGTTATTAATGCTTAAAGTGACAGTGGTCAGATTTGCAAAAAATGCTCCCGTCCTTAGGGTCATAATGGGCTCCGTCCCCAAGGGGTTAAAGGTGTATTCACACATACAGTACCCTGCGCATATTTGATGAGCATATTTGAAGCTGCAGATTTTATGCTGCAGAGTTCAATGCAAACTAAATGACTAAACTCAGTTTCAAATTTGCAGCTTCAATTCCTGCACATCAAATATGCACAGGATACTGTACATGTGAATAGACCATAAAGGGGTTTTTCACTTAACATGCCTTATTTGAAATATTTTTGAAAAAAAAATTCAGCATCCTCTACTTTCAGAGCAATAACAGATTCCTCACTGGTGTAAGTCACTGAGGAAAACTACAGGGGAGGAATGTGGGTCAGTATTACACACATTAGGATTATTTCTTGTAATGAGATATGTTAGGGGGAAAATTTTCATATTTTCATATTTATTAATTATTTAAAGAAAATCTTTGTACTACCTACAGGCAAAGTTTTGGTGTAAAGAAAAACCTTTCTCAAGAAATGCTAGAAACAATTATCTTACCGTAGAAATGTGCAAAAATCTATTACAATATTCAAAAATTCCCAAACAATAAATCAAATATGTCTAATTACCACTGGTAGTGTGTAAGTTATGCTATTGTCAATCTCTTCAGCTATTATATTTCTAAATTTTTTACTTATTTTTTGTTGTTTTGTTGTTTTTTTTCATTCTATTTCATCCATACAAATCCATTTCTTAAAGGGGGTTGTGCGCTGCCCTAATTTTCAGAGCTCCGCTCACAGCGTCCGGAAGTTCATTACTCCGAACGCTGTGTGCGGGCTTCCGTGTTCGCTGCTGCCGAGTGTGACGTTATGCCCGGCCCCTCGCCCGCCCCCTCGTGACATCTTGCCCACCCCCTCGTGACGTCACACCCGCACCCTCTACCAAAGTCTATGGGAAGGGGGCGTGACAGCGGTCGCGCCCCCTTCCCATAGACTTTCTTTGAGGGGGTTGGCGAGACGTCACGAGGGGGCAGGCGAGACCTCGCGAGGGGTTGGGTGTGACGTCACGCCCGGCGGCTGCGAACACGGAAGCCCGCACACAGAGTTCGGAGTAATGAATTTCTGGACGCTGTGAGCGGAGCTCCGAAAGTCAGGGCAGCGCACAACCTCTTTAAGCAAAACAGCGGAGCCAATATACAAATTCTTCATTTAATAACATTATCAGTGGTGCTCGATCCACTATCCAGTTTAAGAAAAGTGATGCAATTAACTACATATTTTAACCTCTATTGTTCCCCTAATTGCACAAAGTTAAAAAGTGAGTGTGAATTCTTGAGTCTCCGGCAGGGATCAGTGAAAATTAGTGATCACCCCAACAACTTGGTCGATCAGCTTTAAAAGGGCACTCTGCATTTAGACATGTCTGATCGGGGGAGGGCAACAATCTCCGGGCCGACACTGCAGCGTTACAGACACGGTAGCCTAGGTTGCCTAAGCCACGCCACACCCCTTCCCATAGACATGAATGGCGGGAGCGTGGTGGGACGTCACAATCATGGAAGCCCCAGGCTTTCATGTCCATAACGCCGCAGCACTGGCCTGGAGACCCAGTGGATGGACTACCCACAATCACACATGTTATTCCCTATCCTTTGAATGGGGGATAACATGTCTAGGGACAGAGTACTCCTTTAAATGAGTACCGTAGTCCAGTCCTGAAAAACGTATCCCCCATCCTAAGGATAGGAGATAAGTTTCAGATTGCGGGGGGTCTGACCCATACGGGGCTCTGGCTCTCCGACCAGAAGCGGCAGCCAACACGCCCCCTCAATACAGCGCTCTGGCAGAGCCGGAGATTTCCGAAAGCAGCGCTCTGGCTCTGCGATAGAGTTGTATTGAGGGGGCATGTCAGCTGCCGTTTTGTGCGGTGGTTGACACGCCCCCTTCCTGCGGGCTCCCAGGGCCCCATACGGGAGATCCCAGTCAACAGGGAAATTATCCCTTTATTAGACAAACATCAGGGAAGTTAGACAGGTTACAAGAGACAGAGTCAGGATAAGCAAGGGTCAAACCAGGTCCAAGGTAAGAGTAAGGTCCAAGTCAGAAGGCAAAAGGCAAAGTCAGAGGACAGGCAACCAGTCAGAATCCATGAAAAGCTGGGTAAAACATTGAGTTAAAAGCTATTGAGGCTTTCCAGAAGACCAATGGCAGCAGTGCAGTTGCTGGTTTTAATATCTCACTCCAAGAGGTGTGAGTGCCGGTGACACAGCTGATTGGTCAGACATTAACTCCACCTAATTGTTCAGTAGGATTGTCAGTAATATGTGCAGAGCTGGTCATCATAGAAACCCCAGAACTCTTCCTGCGGCACCCTGCCCAGGAGCGAGGATGAGTACATTTATGACATATATAACTTGCTATTACCTTCCTATACTGATGCATAAGGGGTAACTTCTTTAGCGGGGCACCCCTTTAGCTATATATATAATATTTGGTTTGCTATATAGATAGATATGGGGGACACGTGGATGGGAGACACATTTTGATTGAAAAGTGCACTAAAAGCCTCCATTTTTTTTTACCAAGAGTGCGGCTGCAATATACAGGGAAGTACAGATATTACAAAATAATGCCAGTATTTATCCTGGCACCAGAAGAGACAAAGAATCCACAGGGCTAACATAGGCAAACAGTGGATCAGATTATGACATAGATAAAGCTTAATACAGAAAGGAAGAACATGTAAAATATACAGATACAAAATGAGAACATCCTGCCATGTACTGCCTACCTACCATTTCCATTTGTGCTTCATCAGGGGGCGTATCTAAAACCCTCAGCCAGGTGGGTATAAATATGTTACTTAGACCAATAGGAATGAGCCATCAAATGTCTGACATACATACTACCCAATAGATAGAGAATACTAACACCTGACCAGCAATAGTTAATGAAGAAAATGCCTGTAGATCACAGCCATAACTGCACAATGCGGTGAAAGTATATGATCGCGGTCCGCCGGCATCTGATGTCATAAACGCAACTCGTGCATTGAAGTGATGCGCACAATAGCGCCATAGCTCTGGAGCAGAGTCGGGCGGCAGTGGAAGTAAAAATACGTCATAGGGTATAGACATGTGATCGGAGGTCCGGTCACATGACTTATGCGTCGGCATACAGGGCGGAGCTTGGTGTAGCTCCATACTGAATGCCGAAGAGTAAGCAGTCGGCGTGCAGACAGGGGTATAAAATTCACCTAGTGGACGCAGAGTGCATGGACAAATGAATAAAAAATTATAATGAAAATTGCTGGCCAGCAAAAACAAAATTACAAAAACAAACAAACATACAAAGATGGACCACATAAAGCCAAAAAAGAATGTGCAAAAACTTAAAAATAAAGAAAAAACTGTGTAGTTTAGCCAAACGTGAGCATATGAGCATATTGTCTCATATGCCTGCGTTTGTTTGGCTGCACTACACAGTTTTTTTTTTCTTTATTTTTGAGTTTGTGCACCTTATTTTTTTGATTTTATTTTGTCCATCCTTGCATGTTTGTTTGTTTTGTAATTTTGCCGTGGAACACAGGTGAGTGGAAACAGTGATACAAATGTGAATATATCAATTAAATATACAACTTTTAGACAGTTCATTTATAAAGTACCAAATATACAACATGCTAGAGGAAGACTCCCATATCTCTTCTGTCATTTAACTCTGCATTTTCTTGCACTCGTGTTCTTAGTATCCAATTAGCCTCCATTGTTCGTAACTTTTGAACAATATCCTAACCTCCTTCTGCATTAACTCTTTGTATACCCAAAATGTTCATTTATCTGTACATCCATCATGTTCTGTATTGATGTGTTCTATTAATCTCGGTGAGTTTTTGCCAGTGGTAATAGATCAAATATGCTCTCTAAAGCGTACATTAACTGGTCTGATTGTACTGCCAATGTAATACCGTTTACATTTGCATGTTATTGCGTATACAAAATACTGAACTTGCCACCTATGGATACAGTTTTACGTGCCTGATAGTAAGCGCACCAAATACAGTGGCCACGCTTCCAGTTACCTTTTACTTCAGTTTTCTTCAGCCAACTACTTTTATTATTAATTTATTCAGAGAAACGGCTTTTAACTAGGACATCTTTCAAATGTTTTGTACGTTTAAATCTGATCATAGACTTTTGCAATTGAAGCGTACCTAATGTAGGGTCTCTTTCCAGAATTCCCCAATGCGACATGATGGATTTTTTAATGGTCTCTGCTAATGGACTGAATTGGAAAGAAAAAGAAAAGCGGCTGTATGTACTTACAGTGTCTTGTTTAAATCTAGTATGTTTTCAGAGTCTTTCGATCAGTTTTTTGTACTCGTATGAATGCTTTTTCCAGTACATCTTTTGGGTAGCCTCTCATGGAAAGTCATTCCATGAGGGCTGCAGCCTGTCAATCAAATTGATGATCTGAACTGTTAATGCACTGCAACCACAACAGTTGTCCGTAGGTTATAGCTGTTCTAGTGTGAACTGGGTGGTAACTTGAATAATGGAGGATGGTGTTCGTAGCTGTCGGTTTGAAGTATCCTATTGTTTGGAGATGGTCATTGTACAGTATAATATTACTTGGACATCAAGGAATTTTATTTCTTTTGAGTTCCATTTAGATGTGAATTTCATGTTCATTTCATTTGTATTTAAAAAGGTGACAAACTGGTCAAATTCTTCCGGGGACCCATCCCACAGCATGAAGATGTCATGCACGAAACGTAGATAGCATCTTACATGCTTGAGGTATAGGCTCCCGGATGAAAAAACACTTTTCTTCAAAATATGCTAGAAATAAATTGGCCGGCGTGCCCATTGGCGTACCCATCGCTGTGTCGCCATTTTGAGCAAACCATTGTTCATCAAATTGAAAAACATTGTTTTTTAAGATGAAACTTAATGCCTCACAGATAAAATCCACAAGACCCTCACTTTTATTAGTTCTGGTTAAAATTTGTTTAATACATTCAATGGCTTTGTCTTGCGGGATGTCAGATGAAAGTTCCGCAAGGAAAGAAACAGCTACAACCACTGGCATCTACTCACATGATGTGGCATGGTGCCGCCAAATACCTGTCTGTCTAGCTACAAGCAATACAGAAGAAGTAACATTGTACGTGGTGAGTGCCTTTGTATTCTTTTATGAATGGATTTGTCTGCACCTTGCTTTTTCGACGAATGAGCACCACCGTTATAGTACAATGTACTCTGAAAATTCTCCATCAATCAATTCTGTATGCCTCACATTAACATAGAAGGTAGACTAGCAGTGCCTGCACTTTCTACTTATCTCTTGTTGGGCTTTGTAATATCTGTAGTTCCCTGTATTCCATGCTGCTGTTTCCACCATACCCCTTCCACTTTTTCTGTAGTTGTCCATTTGGTGCCTTGTTTTTATATTCTTCTTAAATGTATGTCCATTTTTGTATATTTGTTAAATAAAGTGGTAACCTTTTACATTACTGGGTTCTTTTGTTGATGATATAATATTATTTTTTGTATACTTAGTATTTGCCACAGCAGCGTGCACCTATGTATTAGGTAGTTGTGCCTGGCTATTTTTCTTTTTGTTTTTGCTCTGCAATTTAGGGTGAGTGGTACCCTCTCTAGCCATGCACCCCTCCCTATTCACAGGAGATGTTTTAAATCAATAGTGGATCCTGCATGTCACCCAGTCAGATGCCATATACCCATCAGAGGTGAGTGGAGTAAGTGTTAGGGTCCCATCCAAAATGAGGCCACCGCCGTGTGGTGGATAGGGGACACGTTTTGATCAAAAAGTGCGCTAATAGCATCCAAGAGTGCTGCTGCAACCTTCTTTTTTGTATATATATATGAGAGAGAGAGAGAGAGAGAGAGAGAGAGAGAGAGAGAGAGAGAGAGAGAGAGAGAGAGGCAACCCTTTTAATGGACTTCAGACTTTACGGCAGCCACACATCCTTAAATTTGTTTTTATAAATTAAATGTGTTAAATTAATATCAGAATCATATACCGAATAATGAAAATGTAATATATTCAATTTATAACATGTTCTTTCAGTTGTTGTCTTCAGAAAATAATATTTCATTTTTTGTATTTTAAAAGTTTGTTATTGTTTAAAAAAAATGTAGAGAAATCTGTCTGCAACTATGGAGACTTTTTGTTCTTTACTTGAAGTGCTAAACTGTAGAGTGAACTGTGAGTGATTACACCCATATGTATGAGTAACTAGGGACATCTTCACAACTGTGCTGAGCAGTCAAGCATGTGTTTATAATTCATGTACAGAATAGAATATTTCATTCTATTAAGCAGCAGCAACCATGAAAATTCCTCCTGACAATATATCAAGTGTTGACCGTGCTTTACATATAAATATTGTGTTCATGCTTTAACTTTACTAAGATTTATCTTAAAGGGGTACCCTGGCCCTACGATATCTCATCCCATATGAAAAGGATAGGGAATAAGATGCCTGATCGCAGGGGTTCCGCCGCTGGGGACCCTCGCAATCGTTCATGCAGCACCCCGCTATCATCAGCCTCTGAAGCAAACATCGCTCCGGTCTCATGAATCATGATAACGGGGCCGGAGTATCGTGATGTCACGGCAATATTGTGGGGGTCCTAGCATACTGGAGCGCATTGTACTCCCCTCATAAGTGTATACCACATATGTACATCTATGTGGTGTACCATTTTGTTCCTGTTAAAGTCTTTGAAGTGTATTGTTCTCTATTAAGTATAACCTGTGCGTACATCTAAGTGGTGTACCATTTTGTTCCTGTTGAAGTCTCAGGGGCCTAGTTACTGTGAAAGGCAAGCCAAAAGTACACACCTGCTGGTGTTGTAGACAAATACTGTTTTAAGCGTAGTGGAGCGCATTGTACTCCCCTCATAAGTGCATACCCCATACGTACATCTAAGTGGTGTACCATTTTGTTCCTGTTAAAAGCTTGTGGGGCTAGCCTGCTGATGCCACCTCCAGCCTGTCTCATACTGCCACGATATGTTCTCCTCATGCTGATGCCAGCTCCAGGCTGTCTCATTCTGCAACTATATGGTCTCCTCATGCTGCCGCCAACTTCGGGTTTCATCATTCAGCAACTATATGGCCTTCTCATGCTGCTGCCAACTCCAGGCTGTGTCATTCAGCCACTATATGGTTTCCTTATGCTGCCGCCAACTCCAGGCTGTGTCATTCAGCCACTATATAGTTTCCCTATGGTGTCGCCAACTCCACTCTGTGTCATTCAGCCACTATATGGTCTCCTCACACTGATGCCACCTCCAGGATCTGTTATTGTGCCGCCATGCTACAGTGATTCTAATAGCGACAGCTCAAATCTGCATGTCATACTGAATAACAGTATTATTTAACTAATGTGAAAGGGATCCCTTCTGTTAAAGGAGGAAACCAGCACTCTGATCCATACTTGATAAAGATATAAAAAAGTCATGCTTCATTTAATCCATTATAAAATCATCATACAAAAAATAAGGAAGAGGTTAAAAATTGTGCAGACACCGATGCGTTTCGGGAGACCCTTCTTCAAGCCATAGTAAATGTAGTGTTTGACCCGAATAAATAGATACCATCAGAATATGCACAATCCCCCTTCTAACATTTTCAATGGTCACCAGACTTCCTGTGGGCATTAAAACATGCTTAATGGAAGTGAAGTGATGAATCATAAGACAACAAATTCACATATTACCACAATTGAATGTATATGTAAAAACTCCTAAATGATCCATGATCTGCACATACCCAGATGACAAATTGGAACAATTATTTATTACATTATAACTAAACCAGGTATGTATGTATTTATGTAAGTTCATCACATTGTAAACATGCCAGATGCATGCAAATGTGTCACAAAAATGCATCAACAACAAACAAGTGCAAAATGAAAAAGTCTTTGCATGAATAGATAGATAAGATAGTTGCAGCAAAAAGCATACCGGTAACAAAATACAGTTGTGCATTAGAAATACTGTCCCTAATAATGTAACATTATATCTGACCGGTTGTTTAAGCCTGCTGGTGAGCGTGTGCCAAGTTTGATAATCCAATAAGCTTCGCGAGCAAGCAGTTTGCTTCTCCAATCCCCACCTCTAGGTGCAGGTGTTACTCACTCAATGGAAATTACCTGTAGGGTGGAGAGATTTCCTGTATGTTGTTTTGAAAATGACAGGATGCACCCGATAATGTACGTGTGTGAACAAGGCTCTGTATACGGGTCCTTCTCTTTAGCTTACGGGAGGTAGTACCTACATATTGTACTTGGCAGGCTGTACAATTAATGCAATAAACCACATATGTATTGATCGAGTATGTACCATTTGTGACAAAAGATAAAATCTCTTGTTTTTGACCATGGACTTGCCTAAGGGGCACCTATTTTTACCACATTGTGTACTGCCAATGTGAGAGAGCCATGGAGAAGATTTGGACATAATGGGAGATCTTGTAAAGAAACTGGGTGATATGATGTTACCTATGGTTGCATTCTTCTTAGCAACATACCGCCACCCTGTAGTCACCATTTGGTTCAGAATATGATCCTGTTTAAGGATTGGGAGATTGCTGGTGATGATGATTTTAATTTGATTGTATGGTTTAAAAAAAAACTGTTGAAAAAACTACCTTGGTCTCTGCTGCATCTTGGGCAGTTTTTAGTTGTTGTTGGCACTTGCCACTGTACAAAAAATGTGTTCTCCTTATTTTTGACAATGCTCATTGCTCTATTTATAAGGGCCTCTGGGTATCCCCTAGTTATCAAACAAGAGTAAATTATTCCACATTCCTTTTCAAAAAGGAGGTCATTTGAACAGAGCCTACTGGCAAATTTCTGATGATGTGTCTCTCATGTCCATTTTTAGAATGGGAAGAGAATTTTCTTAGTGTGGTTTCCCATAAAGGCTTGTGTGAATAACGCCTAACACCAGATCGGAAACGAGAGACACATCAAGGAAAACCATTTCTAGGAGATGAAAATTGCAAGCGAAAGTCAGATTGCCCAGATTATTGTTAAAGTAAGAAACAAAATTATGAATGATAGAGGAGTCACAGGGTCCCCGCCACATCACCAGGACGTCATCTATATAGCGACCGTACAAGGAAATGTGGCGGAGAAAGGCATTGTCCGGTGTATGAACGAATCCTCCCACAGAGCCATATAGAGGTTGGCCAATAAGGGCAAAAATTTGGCCCCCATCGGACAACCTCTGGTCTACAGGAGAAAAGATCCATCAAAGGAAATATAATTGTTGGTGAGCAGAAAAAATGTAACATCAAGAATGTACTGTTGTAAAATAGGATCCTAATTTCTGTATGTTTTTAGATGGTATTTAAGAGCTAGTAATACTCTATCATGGGGAATTACACTATAGAGTGACATAACATCACAAGTGAGCCACGATAGGTCTTGGTCCGACTTAAAATCCTGAATGGAAACTAGTAATTCTTTAGTGTCTCTGATATAGCCAGGGACCCTGACTACTAGCAGTTGTAAAAGGCTATCTAGCCACATGGATAGTTTCTCAGTGACAGATCCTATTCCTGAGACAATGGGACGGAGGGGTGGGGGAAAAATATCCTTATGTGTTTTTAGCAAACAGTGGAATATGGGACAAATAAACATTCCTCCATATTTTTAGAGAAAATGCCCAAAACAACACCCGCACTCAAAATATTCTTAAGTCTGGTGTGTATATCATTAACATTTTTCTGATGACCTCACTATTATCTCAGCAGAATTTTGCACCTCTGTTACACCTTTCTGATGACGTGCGGTTGTATTGGATGGTGAAGAACCCTCAGATGTAATGGGAAAGTGCAGAAAATTATCCCCCTCTAGGCACTACTTCTTCAGATGGAATCACAGGAGGAATGGTTCAGGATAAAAATGTTTTTAATGTTTTACTTTACCGATGACGCATTTCGGGTAATGCCATGCCAATCTGAAGAAGGGTGTATACCTGAAACGCGTCATTGGTAAAATATATATTTTTTTCTTATCCTGAACCATTCCTCGTGTGAGTCCATTGGTAGAAGTAGCGCTTAGAGGGGGATAATTTTCTGCACTTTCGCTATACTATTTGTGGACGGACCGTGAGCTGTATCCACATCCCTACGGCTTTGCAGCTCTCCTGGGAATCCACCAGATATCCATACCCACTGTGTTGGATGATATGAGCATGTATTTTGAGCACAATACAACTTTGTATAATCAATTGTATACTTGGGATAACAAACTAGGCGCCTTACGTGGTTTTGTTTTCTGTCTCTCTTATCACTCAGACGTAATGGATCTGTCTAAATCAAAAAGTTCCTTTTCCACTGCATGTTTAAATGAGTCTATGCACGGTGCTCGTTAATTCACTGGGTAGAAACATTCATTCTTTAAAGTAAATCTCCCCGCTGTAGACAGAATGCTTGGCTGATTCATACGCTGATGTTCCAATTCATCAAGCTCTATGAGAGTGACCTGTTTACTTACGTAGAGGAAAAATGTTAAGTCCTCTATTGTTTAAATTTGGACAGGTAGTAGAGTCTTCAAAGAAATGTCGTCTGACCATAAGGCAACAAATTAATTTATTAACGTCCCATAAGGTTTTGTACACATTGAAATTGGTATCAGGCACAAAGTTAAAGGGGTACTCCGGCACTAAGACATCTTATCCCCAATCCAAAGAATAGGGAATAAGATGCCAAATTGTGGGGGTCCCACCGCTGGGGACTCCCGTGATCTTGCACGCAGCACCCCATTACAATCAGTCAGCGGAGCACGTTCGCTACGTGTCTGATTACTGGCGATCATGGGGGCCGGAGCATTGTGATGTCATGGCCCCGCCCCCGTGGTATGCCACGCTCTGCCCCCTCAATGCAACCCTATGGGAGGGGGCGTGAAAGCTGCCACGCCCCCTCCCATAGGCTTGCATTGATGGGCGAAGAGTGACATCACACGGGGGCGGGGTCGTGACGTCACAATGCGAACATGCTCCGGGGACTGATTGTAACGGGGTTCTGCGTGCAAGATCACGGGGGTCCCCAGCGGCGGGACCCCGCAATCAGGCATCTTATTCCCTATCCTATGGATAGGGGATAAGATGTCTTAGCGCCGGAGTACCCCTTTAAGGCACCCTTTAAGGTATGTTTGTAGCCACCTCTCCTTGTTTTTTTTTTCAGTTTCCTCCCTTCTTTTTGTTGTATTTCTTTGGTGCCAGTGGAATTGGGGGTTCCACATTTTTTGAATATACACCGGCCTGTGTGTAGGGGGGACGATTGAGAACAGCTTCTGAATCTGAACTGTTACTTGGAGAAAAAGTGATTTCACCCTCCGATGGGGAGAACGACACATGCAGATCATCACTGCGTTTTTTGTGCGTCTTTTTCAAGATAGATATCCTTCTGTGATGCCGCTTGGTTTTCCAGGTATACACCTGGTTATTAGCATAGTCTGCTTTATCCCTCGCAATCTTAGTTTTTTTTCATCTGTGTGATACACTCCTCCAGTTTGTTAACATTGGCAAGAATTTTTTCATTTAATGTATTAAATTCTTCTGTCACCTGGTATTTTCTAAGGGATTCTTGGATGATCTCCACCTTAATTTGTGTATATGCTCAAAGGCACTCTTCCCTCTTTATAGTAATTTTGATTAATGTGAATAAACAATCAGACAATGCTTCATACCACTCTGTTAGATATTCATCGTCATACACAAGGGTGTTTTTTTTTTTAGGAGATGAAGCCCTCTGGGAATCCTTTTCTGCTCAAGGTAATTGTTTAAGGTAGTAAAGTCCCACCATATTCTGAGCTGATCGCTCATAGTCCGTTCCAACTCCACCATCAGATTAATCAAATCCGAGGTGAGAGGCTCTTGAGCTTGTTCAGTGGATGCAAAAATATTTGCTGCTTTATATTTCCTTTCTGAAGTGATTAGCGGTTGGAAGCATGGAAGTATAGGTGAAGGATCCATTGTTATGGTACAACAGTTCAGAAAGATACGTGTATGAAAATATTCACTGTACAGTATATAATGTGTTGGAGGTACAACAAGTTATCACATAATAATAAATCCGTGGAGTCAGCGGCTGGATTAACAGCAAAACATATAATATGGAAAAAAGAGAAAAGTTCCGTTCACCCCTCCACGTTGTAGCTCCGAATGTCCTAGAAGGCAAGGTGCAAGGGGGCGTAGCTACTGTGAGCAAAACCAGCACTCCGATCCATACTTGGTAAAGATATAAAAAACTTAATTCTTCATTTAATCCATAATAAAATGATCATGCAAAAAAGAAGGAAGAGGCTAAAAATTGTGCAGACACCAACGCGTTTTGGGAGACCCTTCTTCAAAGGCATAGTAAATGTAGTGTTTGACGCAAAGAAATAGATACCATTAGAATATGCACACTCCCCCAGTGAATTCTCGAGCATCGTGCATGGACTAATTTCAACATGTAATGCAAAAGGAACTTTCTTATTTAGACAGATCCATTACATCTGAGGGTTCTTCGCCGTCCAATACCAACACACATGATCAGAAAGCCTTAAAAGAGTTGCAGAATTTTGCTGATATAATAGTGAGGTCATCAGACAAAGGCTGATCCGTGGTTGTATTGGACCACGAATTGTATTGCAACCAGGTTTGGGATATACTCAGGGATGAAGTAATCTACAAAAAATTGTACAGGGACCCCACCAATGATGTCCAAACCAAAATTAAGAATATTTTGAGTGAGGGTGTTGTTTTGGGCATTTTCTCTAAATATATGTAGGAATGTTTATTTGTCCCCAACCCAGTTTGTCTCATCTTTCACTGTTTGTCAAAAACACATAAGAATGTTTCCCCCCCCCCCATTGTCTCACCGAGAAACTATCCATGTGGCTAGATAGCCTATTACAACCGCTAGTAGTCAGGGTTCCTGGCTATATCAGGGACACTGAAGAATTACTAGTTTCCATTCAGGATTCTAAGTGGGACCAAGACGTGGCTCACTTGTGATGTTATGTCACTCTATAGTGTAATTCCCCATGATAGAGCCTTACTAGCTTTAGAATACCATCTAAAAACATACAGAAATTATGATCCTATTTTACAACAGTACGTTCTTGATGTTAATTTTTTTCTGCTCACCAACAATTATATTTCCTTTGATGGATCTTTCCTCCTGCAGAGCAGGGGTTTTCTGATGGGGGACAAATTTTTGCCCTCATTGGCTAACCTCTGTATGGCTCTGTGGGAAGAAAGATTTATCCTTACACCGGACAATCCCTTTCTCCACCACATCACCTGGCATGGTCGCTGAATAGATGACATTCTGGCACTGTGGTGGGGACCCTGTGACTCTCCATTATTCATAGTTTCTTACCTTAGCAATACTCCGGACTATCTGACTTTCACTTGAAATTTTCATCCCCTAGAAATGGTTTTCCTTGATGTGTCTCTCGTTTCTGATCTGGTGTTAGGCGTTATTCACACAAGCCTTAATAGGAAACCACACTCAGGAAATTATCTTCCCATTCTAAAAATGGACAGGAGAGACACACCATCAGAAATGTGCCAGTTGGTGAATTCAACAGAGCCAGAAGGCTCTGTTCAAATGAACTCTTTTTTGAAAAGGAATGTGCAATAATTTACTCCTGTTTGATAACTAGGGGATACCCAGAGGGCCATATAAATAGAGCAATGAACATTGTCAAAAATAAGGAGAGAAGACATTTGTTTGTACAGTGGCAAGCACCAACAACTAAAAACTGACCAAGATTCAACACAGACAAAGCTAGTTTTTTCCACAAATTTTGCAAAACAATACAATCAAATTAAAAACATAATTGCCAGCAATCTCTCAATCCTTAAAAAGGATCATATTCTGAACGAAATTGTGACTACAGGATGCAGGTATGTTGCTAAGAAGAATGCAACCATAGGTAACATCATATCACCCAGTTTCTTTAAGAGATCTCCCATTATGTTTAAACCTTCTCCATGGCTCTCTTACATGGGCAGTACACGATGTGGGAAAAATTGGTGCCCCTTAGGCAAGTTCATGGTCAAAACCTAAGAGATTTCATCTTTTGTCACATATTGTACATACTCGAACAATACATATATCTCCTGTAAATGTGACCATGTGGTTTATTCCATTAATTGTACAGCATGCTAAGTACAATATGTAGGTTCTACCTCCTGAAAGCTAAAGACAAGGATTTCAGAACACTAAGCAGGACACTTACACAGAGCCTTGTTCACACACGTGCGTTATCGGGTGCGTCCCATCATAACACCATAAATACAGGAAATTTCTCCAACCTACAGGTAATTCCCATTGAGCGAGTTACACGTCCACCTAGAGGTGGGGATTAGAGAAGCAAAATGCTGGCTCGCGAAGCTTATTGGCAGGCTTAAACAACTGGTCAGATATAATGTTACATTATTAGGGACAGTATTTTCTTACCAGTATGCTTTTGCTGCACCTAGCCTTATCTATCTATTCATGACTAGACTTTTTCATTTTGCACTTGTTTGTTGTTTTGTGACATATTTGCATACATCTGGCATGTTTGCAATGTGATGAACTTACATACATACCTGGTTTGGTTATAATGTGATGAATAATCGTTCACATTTGTCATCTGGGTAAGTGCAGATCATGGATCATTTAGGAATCTTTACATATACATTCAATTTTGGTAATATGTGAATTTGTTGCCCTATGATTTATGGCTTCACTTCCATGAAGTTAACCCCTTAAGGACTCAGCGTTTTTTCAGTTTTTGCATTTATGTTTTTTCCTCCTTACCTTTTAAAAAACATAACCCTTTCAATTTTCCACCTAACAATCCATATTATGGCTTATTTTTTGTGCCACCAATTCTACTTTGCAGTAACATTAGTCATTTTACCCAAACATTCACGGCAAAATGGAAAAAAAAAATCATTGTGCCTCAAAATTGAAGAAAAAACACAGTTTTGTAACTTTATGGGGCTTCCGTTTCTGTGCAGTGCATTTTTCGGTAAAAATAACACCTTATCTCTATTCTGTAGGTCCATACGATTAAAATGATACCCTTCTTATATACAGTAGGTTTGATTTTGTCGTGCTTCTGGAAAAAATCAGAACTACATGCAGGAAAAAGTAAACTTTTAAAAATGTCCTATTCTTACCTCTATAACTTTTTTATTTTTCCAAATACAAGGATGTAAGAGGGCTAATTTTTTTTGCGCCATGATCTGAAGTTTTTAGCGGTACCATTATTGTTTTCATTGGACTTTTTGAATGCTTTTTATTAATTTTTTAATGGTATAAAAAGTGACCAAAAATACGCTATTTTGGACAATATATTTTTATAGTTTGGACATTTACGCACACGTCGATACCACATATGTTTATATTTATTTTTATTTACATAGTTTTTTATAGGAAAAGGGGGGTGATTCTGACTTTTATTAGGGAAGGGGTTAAATCTCATTTATTAACACTTTTATTAACACTTTTTTTTTTTTTTTTTTGCAATGTTATAGCCTCCATAGGGAACTATAACATTGCATACACTGATCTCTTACACTGTTCACTGCCATGCGTTAACATGGCATTGATCAGTGTTATCGCCGCTTGACTGCTCCTGCCTGGATCTCAGGCATGGAGCAGTCATTTGGCAATCGGACATGCAGGATGCAGGTAGGGATTCTCCTGGTGTCCTGCAAGCTGTTCGGGACAATTCAATTACGGTGGTCAAGAACAGTCAGACTGAGCTGCTGGGAGGCTTTCAGTTTCACTTCAGACGTTAGCCATGGGTGCCGGTCGTTGATGGCCACCGGGACCGACCCATTATATCAAGGTTGCCGATGCAGGTCGTAAATATACATCCTGCATCGTTAAGGAGTTAATGTCCACAGGAAGTCAGGGGACCATTGAAAATGTGAGAAGCGGGAGTGTGCATATTCTAATGGTATCTATTCGGGTCAAACACTACATTTACTATGCCTTGAAGAAGGGTCTCACGAAACGCGCCGGTGTCTGCACAATTTTTAACCTCTTCCTTCTTTTTTGTATGATCATTTTATTATGGAGTAAATGAAGCATGAAGTTTTTTATATCTTTACCAAGAATGGATCGGAGTGCTGGTTTCATCCCTTTCACATTCCTCAAACATTCTCACAGCAGCTACGCCCTTGCACCTGGCCTACTTGTACATTCGGAGCTACAACGTGGAGTTGTGAGTGGAACTTTTCTCTTTCTCTTTTTTCCATGTTACTTCACTAACCCATCACACACCCTATGCGTGTTACAGCAAGGCAAAGTGTTCTACACCCCTATTGAGGCTCTCTGTAGGCCAGAAATAGCCATTTTTTATACAGATTTGCTGGAAATAAATTTGGACCAAACCCAATTTTTTAGGAAAATTAGCGAATCGGCATCTCTAGTTAAAGGGGTATTCCGGGCAAAACATCTTATCCCCTATCGAAAGGATAGGGGACAAGATGTCTGATGGTGGGGGGTGGGCCCGCCGCTGGGACCCCCCGCGATCTCCCTGCAGCAGCCTGCATTCTATGCATAGCTGTATCTGAAGTTTCGGAGACCGTCGGGCTTCTGAGACGGGGATGTGATGTCACGCCACACCCCCTCCATTCATGTCTATGGGAGGTAGCGCGGCAGCCGTTATGCCCCCTTCCATAGAAATGAATGGAGGGGGCGTGGCGTCACGTCACATCCCCGTCTCAGAAGCCCGGTGGTTTCTGAAAATTCAGACGCAGCTACGCATAGAATCCGGGCTGCTGCAGGGAGATCACAGGGGGTCCCAGCGGAAGGCCCCCCACGATCAGACATCTTATACCCTATCCTTTCGATAGGATGTTTTTGCCCGGAATACCCCTTTAAATGTATCTAGTGTATGTGGTAATTTTTACATATATGTGTGGATTTTGGTATCACATATACAGCTGACATGCCCCCTCCATTCATGTCTATGGGAGGAGGCGTGACGGCTATGTCCTACATCCCATAGACATGAACGGAGGGGACGTGTCGAGACATCACAAACATGGAAGCTCCAAGCTTCCGTGTTTTGGACGCAGCTGCTGCCGGCACGGAGAATGCGGAGGTCCCCTGTGGTGGGACCCCCCCCCAATAAGACATCTTATCCCCTGTTCTTTGGATAGGGGATAAAATGTTTTTCACCAGCGTACTCATTTAATACACCTTCCTATACTATTTCACCACTGTCTCCACTACGACGTCCTACTTTTTTTTTTTTTTTTTTACTTTAGTGGGAATTACATAGAAGTAGACATTAGGACATTCAAATATTTTTCCACAGGATAAATAAATTTTTCCTAACATTTTGCTTTTCCCTATGTTTTTTTTTTTTTTTCGTTTAACAACAGTTCTAAACTGTGTGATTTTCCAGAGCCCAAATCCCCTACATTTTGTGTGGAAACCTTAGTAAATATGTTGGGGCATCCCCTTTTGTGAGGAACACACCCCTTTTTTCAAGGTCATGCAACTTTTGTCAGGGACATGCCTCCTTTCCAAAGCAGCCACACCCCTTATTTGAGTTTTTAAGGAAAAAATGGAGTGATTAATAAATGTAAAATTTTTTTTTTGGGGTGCAAATTTTGCGCATGACATGCTCCTAAATTCAACAGTAAAACTTGTCAAAAAAAATTGAAAAATACTAGTAATCTATCCCCAATGTCTGACACAACACAGTACCCAACAACATCACAATTACAACATAGTATTTGATTTTGGTTTTCAGAAAATGATATTGACCCCTTCATGGTGCAATTAGAAAACAAAGAGTGGTTATTAACAGCACAGATTCTATGGGGTCTATTCTCTTCAATATATTTATTAATGATTTGAAGAGTGAGTCAGGTCTTGTGAGTCAGGTCTCGGCCGCATGGCAACCTGGGAAAAATCTGGGACAACAGTCATTTTGTATGCTGTTAAAAATAAATATTGGGGTGAAAATCTCAGAAGAATTGTGAGAAAACTGTCACACACAGGTACAGACACTATATTATGAACTACACTAACTTTACAGCCTCTGTGGCATAGACAAATAAAAAATTACTGGAATACCCCTTTAAATTATTTACTTCGGAATAAAGATGGTTGAGAAATGACCATATAATGGCGTACAAATATATCAAGGGGCAGTACAGAGTTCTCACTGTTTTCCAGTGTGTTTGCATGTACTTGTGCTGTTCCTTGCTGTTACTTCTCTGAACTTGCACTTTATTGGTAGAAGGACATGGCGACACGGGCAATATAGATGCTGCATTTGTTTTATTATCATACTTTTTTTCAACTAAAGATTGGTATTTTATAAAATTACTTGTCATTGCTGAAACATTTTTCTTTGGGTTCTGTAAGAACAGGGATACTGTGAAGCTTTGTTTTGTCAGAGGAAGAGGTCATGGTGATGAACTCAATAAAAGAGTTCAAAAGGGTCCTGGATGACTTTCTGGAGTGCAATAATATTACAAGTTATAGTTACTAGGGTCTGAGGACAAGTCATTGATTTAAAGTCAGGAAGAATTTTTTTTATTTTCTAAGATTAAAGGGGTATTCCAGGATTTTTTATTTTATTTTACTATGCTACAGGGGCTGTAAAGTTAGTGTAGTTCATAATAAAGTGTCTGTACCTGTGTGTGACGGTTTTCTCACAATTCCTCTGTGATTTTCACGCCAATATTTATTTTTATCAGCATACAAAATGACTGATTTTTCCAGGCTTGCAATTTGGCCGAGACGTGACTCACTAGTCAGCTGATGACAGGGAGCCTGTCTGCTTCAATGGGTGGAGGAATCAATCTGCAACTAATGCAACAGCTGTAGGCATCCTGATTGAAAACCACAGGGCTTCGAATGGATGAAGCTCATTTATGTTTCAATGGGTGGGGTGGCTGATATGTGGGAGGGAGGAAAATTGAATTGTGGGATTTATCTTCAAAAAAAAGGAAATAGCAGTTCACAAAAAGCTAGCCTCAGTGTTATGGTTAACTCACAACATAGCCATTTAGCCCCAAGACAAGCGCAGATCCTTCCTAAGCATGTCCATTACTGTCTGCCAGGTACGTTCTAAAATCACCCTAAGGTGGATAACCCCTTTAAGTAAATTGGCTTCAATGTCATAAGGTTTTTTTTTTTTTTTTTTTTTTTTTTCCTTCTTCTGGATGAACACTGTGGGATAATACGTGAACTACAGGGTGGGCCATTTAAATGGATACACCTTAATAAAATGAGAATGGTTGGTGATATTAACTTCCTGTTTGTGGCAACTTTTCAAGATGGATGGTGACCATGGTGGCCATTTTGAAGTCAGCCATTTTGAATCCAACTTTTGTTTTTTCAATAGGAAGAGGGTCATGTGACACATCAAACTTATTGGGAATTTCAAAAGAAAAATAATGGTGTGCTTGGTTTTAACATAACTTTATTCTTTCATGAGTTATTTACAAGTTTCTGACCACTTATAAAATGTGTTCAATGTGCTGCCCATTGTGTTGGATTGTCAATGCAACCCTCTTCTCCCACTCTTCACACACTGATAGCAACACCGCAGGAGAAATGCTAGCACAGGCTTCCAGTATCCATAGTTTCAGGTGCTGCACATCTGGTATCTTCACAGCATAGACAATTGACTTCAGATGACCCCAAAGATAAAATTCTAAGGGGGTCAGATTGGGAGACCATGGGGGCCATTCAACTGGCCCACGATGACCAATCCACTTTCCAGGAAACTGTTCATCTAGGAATTCTCGGACCTGACACCCATAATGTGGTGGTGCACCGCCTTGCTTTAAAAACTCAGGGAACGTGCCATCTTCAGTGCATAAAGAAGGAAACACATCATCATGTAGCAATTTCGCATATCCAGTGGCCTTGAGGTTTCCATTGATGAAGAATGGCCTCACTATCTTTGTACACCATATAAAAGACCATACCATCAATTTTTGTGTTCTTACAGTCTTGGAGGGATCTATCCAATGTGGGTTAGTGTCAGACCAATAGCGGTGGTTTTGTTTGTTAACTTCACCATTCACATAAAAGTTTGCCTCTTCACTGAACAAAGTCTTCTCCGTCAACTGAGAGTCCTGTTACAATTTTTTTTTTTTGCCCATTCTGCAGCACCTGAAACTATGGATACTGGAAGCTTGCGCTAGCATTTCTCCTGCAGTGTTGCTATCAGTGTGTGAAGAGTTGGAGAAGAGGGTTGCATTGACAATCCAACACAAAGGGCAGCACATTGAACACATTTTATAAGTGGTCAGAAACTTGTAAATAACTCATGAAAGAATAAAGTTATGTGAAAACCAAGCACATCATTGTTTTTCTTGTGAAATTTTCAATGGGTTTGATATGTCACATGACCCTCTTCCTATTGAAAAAACAAAAGTTGGATTCAAAATGGCCACCATGGTCGCCACCCATCTTGAAAAGTTTCCCCCCTCACATATACTAATGTGCCACAAACAGGAAGTTAATATCACCAACCATTCTCATTTTATTAGGGTGTATCCATAGAAATGGCCCACCCTGTAGATAAACTTTTCAGCATTACAAGTGTAACATCCGCACTCTGACCAGACACGCTGGCCATGAGCGCTCTGTTATGCCCCTGCTGCCGGCGGGGCTGGTATTCACATCGCGGGATGGACTCGCATGCAAATCCCAGCTCGTCACTCACCTCCCTGTCCTTGCAGCCCCAGTACATGTGCCCCCGCCTCCTAGGGCGCGGGCGCGCCGGAGCTTTCTCCACCAGTGCTCATTTAGTCAAGTGTCTACACCTGCACCCTGGTCCTTAAATGTCACCTCCTCCCTTGCTTCCCTGCCGGATCTTTGGTTGTCTATTGCCATAGTGAAAGTTCTGTGTCTCTGTTACTGTATACCTGTTCCTTGCTTCCTTCCTACCCTGCAGCTGTGTTCCTGCCCTGACCTACTGCCATCTTGCCATGTCCTGCCAGTCTCCTCCTGTGCCATGCCACCTCCCAGCTACCTTTGTGGATGAGTCGTGCCAGGGGTAGCGACCTGGGTGCCGCCTGCCACAGCAAGACCATCCAGCTTTGCGGCGGGCACTGGTGAAAACCAGTGGCACCTTAGACTCCGCTCCCTTGCATGGCTCACGTCATCATCCACAGACGCCCAGAGGATCCATCACCTGCCGTGACCATAACAGTAAGATCTGGCGGCCATGGATCCCGCTGGGGTGCCTTTGCCAGATGTCTTGGATCTTTCCACCATCGTGGCTCAGCAGTCGCAGCAGTTAGCTCGTCAAGTGCACCAACTGAATCAACTCTCAGCCATGCTGCAACAGCTACTTGCCACTTAGCAGCAGCAACAGCAGCAGCCACCTGTTCCTGAGCCTCCTCCTGTGTCTGCAGCTTCCTCTGGGACCAAGCTTCTTTTGTCCTTGCCTTCTAAGTATGACAGAGATACCAAGCTGTGTAGAGGCTTTGTGACACAGTGTTCTATCCTTCTTGAACTCATGGTGGATATGTTCCCGACGGAGCGTGCTAAAGGGGCATTTATGTTCAGTCTACTGTCTGGAAAAGCTTTGGCCTGGGCTAATCCTCTCTGAGATCGTAGAGATCCGGTCTCCTTTAAAGGAGAACTACGGGATTGAAAAATGTATCCCCTATCCTAAAGATAGGGGGTAAGCTTCAGATTGCGGGGGTCCAACCGCTGGTGCCCCCCGAGATCTCCTGTACAGGGCCCCGGCTCTCTGGTTAGAGAGGGCGTGTTGACCACTACACGAAGCAGTGGCCGACACGCCCCCTCCATACACTGCTATGAGAGAGCCGGAAATTGCAGCGCTTCGGCTCTCCCATAGCAGTAAATGGAGGGCGCGTGTCAGCCGCCGCCTCGTGTGGTGGTCGACACGCGCTCTCTATGCAGAGAGCCGCGGCCCCGTACGGGAAATCATGGGGGCCCCAGCGGTCGGACCCCCCGCGATCTGAAACTTATCCCCTATCCTTAGGATACGGGATAAAATGTTCAATCCCGTAGTTCTCCTTTAACTTGTCAGCCTTCCTTGGAGAATTCTGCAATGCATTTGAAGAACCCGCGTGAGCCTCCTCTGCCAAGATTGGCGACTACGCGTTCAGTTTCGCACTCTAGCCTCTGAACTTTCTTAGAACGATTAGGCCTTGTGTGCTACCTTTAAAAAAGGACTTTCCTCTCGAATCAAGGATGCTCTCGCTGCACGAGATTCTCTAACTAACCTGAGCAAACGTATCCATTTAGCCACTCGAATAGATTTGCATTTTGCCGAGAAACAGGAAGAAATTCCTTTGGAAAAAGAACCTGCCCGAACACGGCGATTATCTCGTCTGGCACTCGTGTTCCAACATCTACCTCTACTGTCTACGTTGCCTCCTGCTGAAGAGGCTGTGGAAGTGGAACGTTTTCACTTAACGCAGCAGGAAAAATCCCGTCGACGCAATGAGAATTTGTGCCTATATTGTGCCAGTCCGGAGCACTTTCTCATAGACTGTTCTATACGTCCCCCGCCTCCAGGAGAACGCTCTCAACTTGGACAAGTAGGAGTGGCTTCCTTAGATGTTAATATTACCTCTTCTCGCTTGACCACCCTGGTTCAAGTATTTTCCTCTGCCAAGTCATCTTTTAACGCTTCTGCTTTTTTGGACTCCGGTTCCAGTGGTAACTTCATTGGTGCCTCCCAGGTCCATAAACACCGTGTTCCAGTGTCTTGTCTTGCCAAGCCCTTCAACATCTCTTCTGTTAATGGACAAACTCTGAACTGTAAGGTGCAATTTCATACAGAACCCCTCGTCATGCAAGTAGGACATTTGCATAAGGAAAAAAATTTGTTCTATGTGCTACCACATTGTACTTCGGAGGTTCTTCTTGACCTTCTTAGCTTCAACGTCATTCTCCACAACTTGACTGGAAATCTGGTAAAATCACTTGTTGTGGACTATATTGCCAAGATCACTGTCTTGTTCCCCCTGCGATATCTACTGTGCCTGTTAAACTCAGACGTAAAGTCTTGAATTGGGGACATTGGGGGAGATTTGTCAAAACCTGTCAAGAGGAAAAGTTGCTGAGTTGCCCATAGCAACCAATCAGATCGCTTCTTTCATTTTTGAAAAGGCCTCTGAATCTCCCCCATTCTTCCTTGCCAGGTGGTCACCTTAGAAGATGGAAGACTCCACGACAGAAGCCTGCAAGTCCCTTGCAGCCTTTGCCCATTCCAGAAACCCCTTGGTCTCATGTAGTGGGGAATTTTTTGAGTTTAACCCCTTCATGACCCAGCCCATGACCCATGACCCACCTTCTGGAACTGGGCATTTTTTGAACATTAATAACTCTGGGATGCTTTTACTTATCATTCTGATTCTGAGATTGTTTTTCCGTGACATATTCTACCTTATGTTATTGGTAAAATTTCACTGATATTTGCATCTTCCTTGGTAAAAAATAAAAAAATGTCATGAACATTTAGAAAATTTAGCATTTTTCTAACTTTGAAACTCTCTGCTTGTAAGGAAAATGGATATTCCAAATAAATTACATATTGATTCACATATATAATATCTCTACTTTATGTTTGCATCAAAAAATTGGCGTGTTTTTACTTTTGGAAGACACCAGAGGGCTTCAAAGTTCCGCAGCAATTTTCCAATTTTTCTCAAGATTTTCAAAATCGTACTTTTTCAAGGACCAGTTCAGGTTGGAAGTGGATTTTAAGGGTCTTCATATTAGAACAACCGATCAATCACGGACCTGTTGGGCAGAGATCAGGACGGCAATCGGAGCGGAGATCGGCGCCGGTGGGGGTCTCCTACCTTGCCCTGGTCTGGCGGGGGGGTCCCCTCAGGATTGGTGGTGGCGACAGGAGCAGCAGGATCGGTCCCTGCAGCAGGATACAGCGGAAGCAGGATACAGCAGGAGGTGAGGTCTGTTCACCTCCTACTGTTGCTTAGGAACAACTCACAGCATGCAAAGCCAAAGGGCATGCTGCGAGTTGTAGTTTTGCAACAGCTGGAGTTCCAACTACAACTCCCAGCATGCCCTTTGGTAGTCTGTGCATGCTGGGGGTTGTAGTTTTGCAACAGCTGGAGGCACATTTTATCTATGAAAAAGTGTGCATTCACTGTTGCATAACTACAACTCCCAGCATGCACAGACTGCCAAAGGGCAAGCTGGGAGTTGTAGCAGTGTGCCTCCAGCTGGAGACACGTTGATTGTGAAACCGAGTTTGTTACCTAACTCAGTGTTTTGCAGTCAGTGTGCCTCCAGCTGTTGCAAAAATACAACTCCCAGCATGCACTGAGAGACTGTATGTGCTGGGAGTTCTAGTTTTGCAACAGCTGGAGGTACACTGGTTGCGAAACACTGAGTTAAGTAACAAACTCTGTGTTTTGCAACCAATGTGCCTCTAGCTGTTGCATAACTACAACTGTCAGCATGTATGGTCTGTCAGTGCATGCTGGGAGTTGTAGTTTTGCAACAACTGGAGGTTTCCCCCCCCCCCCCCCCATGTGAATGTACAGGGTACATTCACATCTGCGGGTTTACAGCAAGTTCTTCTGCAAGTTTGAGATGAGGCTAATTTTCCGCCGCAGTGAGAAACTCATTGTAAATCTCCACCCATATGAATGTACCCTAAAAACATTACACTACACAAACACATAATAAAGGGTAAAATACTACATATACACATATCCCTACACAGTACCTCCCCCCCAATATAAAAAAAAAAACAATAAACGTATTGTACGGCAGTATTTCCAAAGCGGAGCCTCCAGCTGTTGAAAAACAACTCGCAGTATTGCCGGACAGCCACTGACTGTCAAGGCATGCCGGGAGTTTTGCAACAGCTTGAGACACGCTGTTTGGGAAAATCTGCCGTAGGATTTTTTGTGGCGGATTCAAATCCCCAATTTAGTCCTCAAATGTGCATGGTGCTCTCTAACTTTGGAGTCCTGTTTTATTTCAAGGAAACAGTTTAGGGCCACATATGGGGTATCTCGGAACTCAGGAGCAATTGCGTTACAAATTTTGGGGGCTTTTTCTCCTTTTACCCCTTATGAAAAGGTAAAGTTGGGGTCTACACCAGCATGTTAGTGTAAAAAAATAAAAAATTTTACATGCTGGTGTTGCCCAATACTTTTAATTTTCACCAGCAGTAAAAGGAAAAAAGACCCCCAAAATTTGTAATGCATGATTTCTCCTCAGTACAGAACTACCTCATATGTGGGCGTAAAGTGCTCTGCGGGCGCACAACATGGCTCAGAAGTGATAGCGCGCCATGTACATTTGAGGCCTAAATTGGTAATTTGCACAGGGGTGGCTGATTTTACAGCGGTTCTGACATAAACACAAAACAATAAATACCCAGATGTGACCCCATTTTGGAAACTACACTCCTCCCAGAATGTAACAAGGGGTAAAGTGAGCCTTAACACCCCACAGGTGTTTGACAAATTTCTGTTAAAGTTGGATGTAAAAATGAAAAAATAAAAAATATATTTTTTTTTTCACTAAAATGTTGGTGTTACCCTACATTTTTTATTTTCACAAGGGATAATAGGAAAAAAGCCCCCCAAAATGTGTAGCCCCATTTCCTCTGAGTAAGAACATACCCCATATGTGGATGTAAAGTGCTCTGCGGGCAAACTACACTGCTAGAAGAGAAGGAGCGCCATTGGGCTTCTGTAGAGAGATTGTGACCGAAATTGAAGGCCATGTGTGTTTAAAAAGCCCCTATAGTGCCAGAACACTGGACCCCCCCCCCACATATGACCCCATTTTGGAAACTACACCCCTCATGTAATGTAGTAAGGAGTACAGTGAGCATTTACACCCCACAGGTATCTGACAGATCTTTGGAACAGTGGTCCGTGAAAATGAAAAATTTTATTTTTCATTTGCACAGCTCACTGTTCCAAAGATCTGTCAAACGCAAGTGTGGTGTAAATGTTCACTGCACCCCTTCTTAAATTCTGTGAGGGGTGTAATTTCCAAAATAGGGTCACATGTGGGGGGGGAGTCCACTGTCCTGGCATCACGGGGGGCTTTGTAAACGCACATGGTCTCCCACTTCTATTCCAACCAAATTCTCTCACCAAAGCTCAATGGCACTCCTTCTCTTCTGAGCATTGTATTTTGCCTGCAGAACACTATACATCCATGTATGGGGTATTTCCAAACTTCCAAAGAAATGGGGTTACAAATTTTGGGAGGCTTTTTCTTCAATTACCCCTTGTGAAAATGAAAAATTTGGGGTAAAACCTGCATTTTAGTGAATAAAATCTAATATTTCATTTTCCTGTCCAAATTTGGCGGAAATTTGTCAAGCACCGGTGGGGTGTTAAGGGTCACTGTAACCCTTGTTACTTTCCTTGAGGGGGGTAGTTTCCAAAATAGTATGCCATGTGTTTTTTTTTTTTTGCTGTTCTGGCACAATAGGGGCTTCCTAAATGCGACATGCCCCCCAAAAACCATTTCAGCAAAATCTGCTTTTTCCAAAAGCCAAATGTGACTTCTCCTCTTCTGAGCATTGTAGTGGGCCCGCAGTGCACTTGATGTCCACACATGGGGTATTTCCATAATTTGGGGTTACAAATTTTGGGGGGCATTTTCTCCCATAACCCCTTGAAAAATGTAAAATTTGGGGGAAAACCAGAATTTTAGTGAAAAAAATAAAAGAAATTAATTTACACATCCAACTTTAACGAATAGTCATTAAACACCTGTGGGGTGTTAAGGCTCAGCGGACCCCTTGTCACGTTCCTTAACACCTGAGGGGTGTAGTTTCCATAATGGTATGCCATGTTGTTTTTTTTTTTTTTTTTTGCATTTCTGGCACCAAAGGGGCTTTTTTTTTAGAAAAACTCACTCTCCAAAATCCCATTGTCACTCCTTCCCTTCTGAGGCCTCCAGTGCACCCACAGAGCACTTTACACACACATATGAGGTATTTCCTTACTCAAGAGAAATTGGGTTACAAATTTTGGGGGGCTTTTTCCCCTTTTACCCTTGTAAAGTTTCAAAAACTGGGTCTACAAGATTTTGAATGTTATCCTTTAACTTGCTGCTGTTCTTGTTAAACACCTAAAGGGTTAACACACTTACTGAATGTCATTTTGAATACTTTGGGTGGTGCAGTTTTTATAATGGGGTCATTTATGGGGTATTTCTAATATAAAGACCCTTCAAATCCACTTCAAAACTGAACTGGTCCCTGAAAAATTCCGATGTTGAAAATTTTGTGAAAAATCTAAAAATTGCTGCTGAACTTCGAAGCCCTCTGATGTCTTCCAAAAGTAAAAACATGTCAACTTTATGATCCAAATATAGAGTAGACATATATATATATATATGTGTATATGTGAATCAATATATCATTTATTTGGAATATCCATTTTCCTTACAAGCAGGGAGTTTCAAAGTTAGAAAAATGCGTTGCCCCTCTCTGTGCTATTATCTTTTTTAATGTCCCTCACACCTTCTGTGTCAATTCTATTAAGGTTGTTTCCACTCCCTCTATAGTTTCCACTAATCCTGCCTCCAGCCATTCCCAGATGTTTCTACCCTCCTTTCCCCTACTACCCATAGATCTCTTCAAATAGTCCATTTCCTTCAATCTGATAATATGGGTCAGTTGTGCAGCCAAAAAATAAGATCTAAAATCTGGCACTGCTAATCCTCCATTATTTTCATTCTTCGTCAAGTGCTGTCTCTTTATTCTCGGCTTCCTCCCTTTCCACACTAGGTCTCTCAATAGAGATTCTATTTGCTTAAACACTCTCTCCCCTAACCAAATTGGACTATTTAATAGAATGTACTGGAGTTGGGGAAGTATCATCATTTTTAATAAACAGATCAGATCCGCCATATTTAGTGGAAATCCACACCAGATCTTGACTTTAGCTCTTATCTTCTGTAACAATGGGTCAAAGTTGAGATGGAGATATTTTTTTACATCCTTCGTGACCATAATTCCCAAATATCGAAAGGCTTCATATTCTTTCAAGATTTTAATCTTACTATGTTTTACTTCCCCTTTTAGAGGAAGCAGCACTGTTTTATCCCAATTCACTCGCAACCCTGCTAGTATCCCAAAATCCTCCACTGTTGTTACAATTTTATCTAGTATATTGTCTGTGTTTGCTATATACATTGAAATATCATCCGCAAATAGCGATATCTTGTCCTCTCTTCCCCTACACCCAAACCCCTCCATCTCCTCCATCTGCCTGATCTTAATTGCCAAAGGCTCTATATATAGGGAGAAGATGTAGGGGGAGAGAGGACAGCCCTGCCTTGTACCCCTCCTAAGTAGAAAGGGGTCAGATTCCTCATCATTAACCAGAACTCCCTCTATCGGCTTGCTATACAAAATTTGTATCCACTTTATAAATCTCTCTCCCAAGCCAAATCCCTCTAATACCTTCCATAGGTAAGGCCACTCCACCCTGTCAAAGGCCTTGACTGCATCAAGTGACAGGATGGAGTGGCCCCCCTTCGCTATCTGAATATTTGAAAATAATCTCCTTATATTATCCGCCATACTAAACCCTTGCCTGAATCCACACTGGTCCCTATGTGTCAACCCTGGAATAATTTGAACCAGTCTGTTTGCTAACACCTTAGCCAGGATTTTCATATCTGCGTTCAGCATAGAGATTGGTCTATATGATCCTGGTTCCACTGCCTCTTTTCCTGGTTTCAGGATCATTACTATTATGGCTCTATTCATTGACTCTGGCAATTGTCCATCGCTAAATATTTAATTAAACAGTGTTACTAATTTCGAAACCAGTATATTCTCAAACATTTTGTATAGTTCAAACAGAAGGCCATCTGGGCCTGCTGCTTTCCTTTTCGGGGAGCATCTTATAACTCTTCTCACCTCCTCCTCTCTTATTTCTGCCCCCAAACCTTCCATCATATCCTCAGGTACTCTCGGCAAACCACATTCTGTGATATATTTCTCAACTTCAGACATATCCACCTCTCCCTGCGTCTGATACAGTTCGCTATAGTATTCCCTAAAAACGTCCACTATTTCCTTTGGATCCTTCCTTACAATCCCTTGTCTATCTTTTGCTGCCTTTATTTCTGTTTTAGGTGTAGTATCTTCTATCATTTTCGCTAGGAATCTACCAGGTCTTCCTCCTTCAAAGTATCTCTGACTATGGGCTTTGTTCATTTTCTTAATAGCCTGGTTCCCAATCACTTCCTTATATTCTTTCATCACTTTTTCCCACCTATTTTTATCCTCTATTGATCTTGTATTCCTATACTCCCTCTCCGCAATCTCAATTCTCTCTCTCCTTTCCTCCTCCTCTACCCTCGCCTTCTTTTTTTCCCTTGCCATTCTTTCTATCATCAAGCCTCTAATATAAGCCTTTGCCGCATCCCAGACCACACTTACCGACGCCATTCCCTCATTAAGCTAAAAAATTTCTACAATCCTCCTCGCCATGTCTGGTTCCTCTCCCCAGATTTCTAACCAATACGGGCTTACATATACCCCTCTTCAGTTTTTCCCCTTATAACTATGTATCTTTACCAGCATCGGCGAGTGGTCTGAAATGCTTCTAGGCTCATACTTAACCTCTTTTACTTCCTTAAACATTCCCTGTGATCATATCACCATATCTATCCTTGAAAGGGTCTGTTTAGATTTATTATAGCATGAGAATATTTTTTTCCCTGGATTCTGGGTCCTCCATAGATCCTTTCACCCCATTTCATCTAAAAATCTCTTCAGGCCCACATTGGGTATTTTCCCCTTAGGCTCCTTTTTTCTTCATCTATCCAAATCCTCTTGAATTACTGCATTATAATCCCCCATGATTAATATCGGGATATTTCCCATTTCACTAACACACTTACACAGTGCCAACAGCACTGCATAGTTGAAAGGGGGTGGAATATAAACAAAGGCCCATATCATCTCTTTTCCTTCCCACTTTACCTTTAGGAAAATATATCTTCCCTCATCATCTATTTTCTTCCCCAACACTTCCACCTTTACTCCTTTATGTATAATCATGCTAACCCCCCTTGAATAGTTGGAATAGGTTGAATGATATGAATTGGCTATCCACTTTCGGTTTAGCATCCCTACTTTCTCTTTACTTAAATGTGTCTCTAAGAGGCAAACAACTCCCGGCAAGTGATTGTTTATTACCCCAAATACCGCGGCTCTTTTAACTCTATCTGCCAACTCTTTGATATTCCAAACAAATAGGTTCACCATCTAGCAGCAACTAGGAAAAATAAAAAAAAACTCTACCCTCCCTCCCCGACAGTGCCCATCCTCCCTCTCCCCCCTATCCCACACTTGGTCCGCCATCCCTTCCGGGTTGCGTCCCTCTCTACTGAGCCTACCACCTCCTGACCATGCCATGTTTATACTCATACAAAAGCTGTTTAAAAGTTTTACTCAAGGGAACACTTATTTCGTTATCTCACTATTCAACCATTCCGTTGCTTCTATTGGTGTTGTAAAAAAAAAAAGTCTGGTTCTTATATTCCACTATCAGCTTGGCTGGGAACAACAGGGAGTACTTAATTTCTGCTGTCCTCAACCTTTTCTTTACCTGTACAAAATCCATCCCAGCTTGCTGCGTCTCTTTGGAAAAATCTGGATATATTCCCACCTTGCTACCCTCAATCAGCACATCTTCATTTTTTCTTGCCATTCTCAGAACAAAATCTCTATCTGCTGAAGATACAAATGTAATTAACATAACTCTGGGCCTAGTTCCTGGTGGGGGGGGGGGTGAAAGGGAACCCTGTGGGCCCTCTCCACCACGTTTGACTCCATCTTCCCTTCACCTCCATATGTTTTTTCAGCCATTTTTCTATATATTCTCTGCTATTTCCCCCCTCCGATTTTTCTGGAATTCCAAAGACTCTAAGATTCGCCCGCCTACTCCTGTCCTCTAAGTCCCTAACCTTATCCACCATCTGTTGACATACTCTCTTTAGCTTACTAATCTCTTCTTCTGATTTTTTCACCACCGCTTCTACCAACCCAACTCTACCTTCTACCTCCCCCATCCTCTCTCTCATCTTTTTCATATCATCTCTTATCAGTGATATGTCCATCTTTACCTCTCTTAAATCCCCCTGGACTTCAGTTAAGGACTCATTGGATTTCTGTACCCCCCTCCAGGATTTTATTCAAAATCTCTGGTGTCTCTCTACCGGGACTCTCCTCATCTACCTCCTCCTCTGGATTAATCTTTTCTTCCTGCTGTTTCTTTTTGGCTGTGGAAGACAAAAACTTTTCCATTACCCCCCCTACCGCTCCCTCACCTTTCTCTTTTACTTTGACGCCTATTCCTGATCTCCTTAAACTGTCTTCTTTACCCTCCTTCCCTCTATTCCTCCCTCCCACCATTGCTTAATCCACCCTTATAAAACTATAAAACAAAGAGGGAGAGAATATGCTGTCAAAGTCCTATTCACAAAATATATATTTAAAGTCCTCCTTTAGCTTATAAATTTGAGAGATACTAACTCCAGTTTAACACAGTCCAGGCCTCCACAGTTTTCATTCCTATTACAGTCCTGAGTAAATTAAAGTCACTGCACCTTCTTCTTCTTAACACAGTTTTTCACTTATGCAGATTATACAGATTTTGCAGTTCCTTTTCTCTCCTTCCACCACCACCCCTCAATCAAAATATAAGCATGCCTTGGTCCCAGAGTAATACAGTCCTGAAACTTCAATCACCAGCAGTCTATGTTTTCAACTATTTATTTGGCTCTTACAACTCCCTCCTGTATCTGTATCAATGTCCCAAGCTCCCTTCCATACACTTTCCCCTCCAACCTTGCGCAGCACTTCTCCACCTCGTGCTGTGTAAATGCAGTTCTCCTCCAACCTCCGATCTCCGTATGACTCCCGTCTGCGGCGCTCACTCCTTCTCCCGGAACACTCTCATTCAGGGCCCGGTCCTACTCTCCCTTCAGTCCAACTGTCAGGGCTATCACTCCTCTCTCGACTTCTGCGGCAGTATGACACTCTCCCCGTCGCTCTCTCCGACCTCAAGCCTGCTCTCACTCGAGTCCCACCGCACCAGTAGCACTTCTTCTCCGTCAGCCTCAGCTTATCAGCAGGTGTGCCGGTTAAACTCGCGGCTTGCTTCCCAGCACAATCATAGTGCAGCTCAGTGTAGCGTTCCCTTCACAGCATGGTCAGGTGGTGGGCGAGCGGCGTGCTCACGTGCTTCTGCTCACATGCTCCTCCCCGTTATACACCTCTATTTGATAATAAGGAGTTGGAGGAAATCACAAAAAGTCAAACAAAATAATTTTGGTATAATAATAATATAAGATATGTCACAAAGAGGAGGTTTTTTTTTTTTTTTAAGAAAGAGATTGATCAAAATGTGATGCTCGAAGGCCTGCAGTCCGCCCGAAATACTGGCCCACCTATGGAAATGGGGGAAGAGGGAGGAGAATTTGGTTAAGGAAGATTATGAGGGAGAGAAGAGGGGGAAGTCAAATTATTTGGGAAGTAATGTTTTTCTTATCTTTAATTATAATGTTTTTTTCTTTTTTTTCCTGGATGGGGGGTGGGGGGGGGGGGGGTGGGGGGGTTGAGGGAGAGGGGAAGGAATGAAAACTTTTTTTTTTTTGTATGAAAAAAAAAGAAAAGAGAATTGCTCCGTGATCCTGAATTCCCCGCTACCCTGACAGTTTGGGGTGAGTTAACTACCATCCTGGAAGGTCAGGGTGTAGTCGGCCAGAGAGTGGAGCCGTGAGGCCCAGGCTAGGGCCGGAGTAAGGTGATTATAAGTGAGTAAGAAGAGAAGAAAATAAATGAAAAAACAAATAGAAAAGCAAGGACTGGACTGAAATGAATGTTTGGGTTTTTTTTCCTTCTTTTTCCTTCTTTCTCTCTCCTCCCCGTGTCCCTTTTTTCTTCCCCCACTCCTTATCTGGGGTAAGTTAGTATTGAAGTTGATTTATTTAATTAGTTGAGATAAAAGGTGTGTTTTTTTTTTTCTTCTTTCCCCTATTCCTTTCCCTTATAAGATCTAGGAGGAGAGAGTAAACCAAGAATAAAAGTGGTTGGATTAGAGGTGACGGGGGGGGGGGGGGGGGGGGGGGGGGGGGGACTCCAGGCCTGGAGTAAATAGAGCAAATAAAAAGAATGTAATATATGAAATGAAAAACAAAATAAGTTTGAAAAATGCTAAATTTTCTACATTTTCATGAAATTGTAGATTTATTCAATAAAAGATCCAGACAGGTATTAAAAGGCACTGGTCTGACCACAGTGACCAGTGCCTTTTAATACCTGTCTGGATCTTTTATTGAATAAATCTACAACTTTAAGGGTAAAAGCGCAAAGTCTGGAGACATTTTTATTTTATTCTCTCGCCTGCATCTCTCTACCTCGGCCGAAATCCTTTGCAAATCGGGTCTCCAGGGCTGCCTACCTGCTCCTGTTACATGCTGCAACAGATGTTATGCTCATAACTAATCTGCTCTAATAAAACGACACCTTTTATGTCAGATATAATGCACTAGGATGCGCTCCTGTTTTTTCTTTTTTTGCATCTTCAGAATTGCAAATAAGGGCTCAGTCCTTAAGGTGAAAAAGGGCTCAGTCCTTAAGGGGTTAAAATTATAGCCATGAAACCCCTGTAGATCCAATTTATCCTTATCTGGTCCCCTGATCTTCTGTTTTCTTCCTGCTTTTAAGAACATAGCTCAGTGCAGGACCTGCCAGCCTAGTCAATCACTGCAGGGATGTCCCATTTGGCCGGTGATTTGCTAAATGGGCTGGCTCTTGCACTAAGCATTTTTCTTGCAGGAAGGTGGTGGAAGGTCAAGGACTGTATGGAGCTGAATTAGAGCTGCAGGGGGGACCGGGGCTAGGTAAGTAAATATTTGTTTCTATTTTAACCAAGCAACATAAATTCAGGTGTATGAACTTACTGAGCATTCTAACACAATTTTTGTTTCATAATCCTTAGTAGTATTCTACTGCTATATTCTATACCTGTCTGAAGGCTGTACCTACACTACTTATTACATGAACCGCACTGTATTTTTGTAGGTGTATTATTCCTTATCTTTCTATTGTTTCAATATATACAGTACATGCACATCATGCAGTGTTAAAGGTGTTATCAAGAATAATACATACAAAGCTAATTTATTCCAAAACAGCACTGCACTTGTCATCAGGTTGTGGGTGGTATTGCAGCTCAGTTCAATTGAAGTGAATGAATCCAAGTTGTAATACCACCCACAACCTGAGGATAGGTGTGGTGCTGTTTTGGAAGAAATCCCTTTCAGGGGTTAAAATGTACATTCTGTCTAATTTATTTAAAAGATGGTTATATTGTAACATTCTTTATATTGGTAGAATCTACTGATTTTGATATAAAAGAAACACTTGAATCAAATAACACTCAAGGATGATTGCTAAGGATCAGCCATTGATGTGTCAAAGAAGCAGACCATATGGCTGTCATCGGGCCCTAAAGAGAGGAAGCCAAATCTTGGTTGTCCCATTCCCCATTTGACAGCAATTGAATGAATTGTGAGCAAACAAGGAGAAGGGTTAAAAAGTATGACCTGAGTTGAATACGTGGCTCTATATTTTTTATGTGACTTCCTCTTTTCTAACGTATACCACTGCTTAATGTACTATTTCAATATATAATTCAGACTACAAATCGTGTATTCCATGCCTTTCTAAATAAGTAAACTCAAGCTATTAATTCAGCAGTGGGTAAAACTATATGGTTACTAAGTGAGATATAAAGTGTGAGACATTAGTTGTTTATTCAAGAATAACAGGAAATCTCTACCATGGGTCAAATTCAAGTAGATTTTTGTAGATAAAATGCAGAGTAAATGTATTCTTGGAAAAACACTTTTATTTAATCAAGAATTTTTATATTCTTAAGACTTAAACATCTGTTGGTACTATTTGACCTGTTTCCTCTAAGCATGTACCATGTCTATAATAGCGTATTTCCCGCTGGAGCCCAAAAAGGCTGTAAAAGCCTACTGTAATGGCAATAAAATGAAGTTAATGTACATTAAATGATACCTGACTTTATGTAACATATTATAATAGGCCCTCTATATATTTTTTTTTTTTATAAAGATGCTTATAAAAAATATACATTTTACCATATTTTTAAGAAAGGCTTTTCTGACTGAATGCAAATATTCACACTTAAAAAGTAAATGTAACGTTACCCTAAATCTCAGTTCTATTTGTATTTTATATATGCTGCAATGTTTTAGGTACTATGAATATTTTAGACTTGCTTGCATATTTTAGTGGTCATATAATGAAGTAGACCTCATATTACAGCAGAAAATACACCAAAATGAAGTTTTAATTCTATAGTATAGCTGAAGAAACCATCACCTGAGAAAATATTATAAGTGATATAATCTCCAGAACCATGAAAATCAACATAAAGTATCTGGTTGAAATATGCTATAGTGTTCCAAGTGTTTTAATCACATTTAGATACAAAATTAAATTTTTATAACAAGATACAGAACAAATGAAAAAATATCTTTTTTGAACAATAGAACTTATGAAAAACGTAATAAAGTGCACATAATTTAACAGGGAAACTTAAGGATCTCAAAATGAAACAAGGTTATTGCTAAGAGAATAAGAAGTAGCAAATTGCATATAACCATTGTATAATAATTGAACTTTTACATATTGTGTGCATTTACGTTCTGTAACCTAACATGTCATGTATTAAATGTCATTTACCTTTCCTAACCTTCTAGGATCATTAGAAGTGGAAGTTGCCTTTTTACATTTCATAATATTCTGCCTATAAACTTTTTTCCCTCATACCCAACATAACACAATTTTCCACAATTAAAAGCAGACCTTGTTTTTCCACCAGTCTGAACAAGGAATAAGACTAGAATAAAAAGATAAAATATTTTATAATCAGCAAAATGAATTCTAACCACATGGATATGATGAGAGATGGGCAAATTTAAAAAAAAAATAGATTTGGCCGATTCGCAGAATTTTACGAAGAAATTTGGTGCGATCCGAATATATTTGTGGCAATTTGCTATAAAAAACGGCTATTTCCAGGCTACAGAGCGCCTCAATAGGACTTTGCCTTGCCGTTACACGCATAGGGAGTGTGCTGTGTTAGTGAAATAATACAGTTATTCAGTATGATATGCAGATTACAGGCATCACTATTAGAATCACTGCCACAGAGTCTGGATGTGGCAGCAGGGACGGGAGACCATAGGGTATCACAATGGTTGCTTGCAGTCTTTGAATGGGGAGTGTTTCCTGTTATGATCTCAATTGTCAGACTATGAAATGACTTTTAAACTCCCCCTGCATGCCTGCAGTGATGCTGGTTTGAGGTCAATGGATTTCCCCTGTGCTGATCTGTATTGTCTGTAACGCTGATTAGTGACCACACAGTGTCTGCTCTCTCTAGCCAGAACGAATGCGGCTTGAGGTGAATGGATTCGCCATTGTAAAGATCTGTATTGTCAGTAACGGTTATTAGTGCTCACACACAGTCTTTGCTCTCTCAGCAAAAAGGGAAATGCCGTCTTCGGCAATGGCTGCCAAATATATAGGGCTGTGACATCACTGACTGGCTGCTGATAGGCTGCATTCTGCCATGTGATTCTGGGTGATCCCGCCTACCCGCCTTCCCAGACTTCCTTGCCCCATGTCCTCACACGTGTAGCCGTTATTTTAGCGCCACAGCCCGCACAAAATGTAGTTAATGAAGTGATTCGTCACCACGAAGCACAAGGAAATTCGGATTCATTCAGAATCTAACTTTTCATGAAATTCAGAACAAATTCGACTTTGTCAGCTTCGATCCGCCCATATGATGATAAACAATAAAAAAAAATTGTCTTCTGTAGGAGGAAACAAAATCACCAGAAAAGAACGCAATGGGGGAGGAGAAGGAGAAGCGGTGCAGTGGCCCATAACAACCAATCAGATTGTTCATTTCCTTTTTTCAGAGACCTTTTTAAAAAAAAGTTATCTGATTGGTTGCTATGTGCAACTACACCACTCCATCTCTATACAGGTTTTGGCATATCTCTCTGAATGTGTATTTAATATTGTAATATTAATAGGATTTTATTCTGGTGTTTTTCTGGCAAAATCCTTGAGTCTAATGAAATAATCACAAGGCTTGTTCTGACAAAAATACAGGGCAAACATAAAGTTCCCATACTAATACACTCTAAAAAATACTGCAACCCATTTATTGGCTTACATTACCTATCCTGTAAATAAGGAATAACATGTTGAGATGGAAATGCCCCCCCTTTAAATCAAAATATCTGTTTTCAAATAGTGATTAGTGGTCCAATTCAGGGGTGTAGCACTTAGTTGCACATAAGTAACAGTTGCCCATAAACCCTGGTGCTTGAGAAGGCTTAAATCAAAACTTTTCACATGCTTGCATGACATTGCACGTTAATGTTCAAAATGCGGATGCAATTTGACAGCGATTTTGTGGATCTACTTTTATAAATATAATATGCTTGACAGTTGAAAAAAGTATTCTGGTAACCGCATTTACAAATGACAGTAATGCTTTTAAATACCTTTACTTTTAAATATGTCTCGCTAGCCCACCCTCACTTACTGGACTTTGTCCATGCCTGTGCTTCAGTTTGCACAAAGCCATGATTTTATATAACATGATTTCTATAAAAAAGGAAATAATATTTTCTTATGTAGTATATTAGAAAGGTTAATGTTTTGACAAGATGAACAATATATAAAAAGTTTTTGAATCTGACAGTGCCCATTTAAAACATGCTTAAAGGGGTACTCCTTCCCTAGACATCTTATTCCCTATCTAAAGGATAGGGGATAAGATGTCTGATCGCGGGGGTCTCACGGCTTGGATCCCCACGATCTCTCTTGCAGCACCCCTGTCATTTGCTGTATGGAGCGAACTTCCCTCTGTACCTGATGACGGGCGATACAGGGTCCGGAGTAATGTGACGTCACGACCCTGCCACCTGGTGACATCATGCCTCGCCCCCTCAATACAAGTCTATAGGAGTGGGCATGAAGGCCTCCACGCCCTCCCATAGACTTTCATTGAGGGGGCACGATGTCACGAGGGGGCGGGGCCATGATATCACAATACTCCGGCCCCTGTATCGCCCCCATCATCAGGCATGAAGTGAAGTTTGCTCTGTGCAGTAGATGACACGGGGTACTGCTGGAGAGATCGCGGGGGTTCCCAGCGATGGATCTCCAGTGATCAGACATCTTATCCCTATCCTTTTGGATAGGGGATATGATTTCTAGGTGCGGAGTATCCCTTTAATATGTTAAGGACCAAGGGCGTAAACTTACGCACCTAGTCCCACTCCCGTGATATAACGCGGGGTTACACGGTAACCCCGCATCATATCACGTCGGGCCCGGCATCATAGTGAAGCCAGGACCCGCCGCTAATAGCGCGCGGCACTGATCGCAGTGCCGCGCCCTATTAACCCTTTAGCCGCGCGCTCAAAGCTGAGCCGCGTGGCTAAAAGTGAAAATAAAATGTGCCGGTTAGCTCAGGGAGCTGTTTGGGATCGCCGCAGTATAATCGCGGCATCCCGAACAGCTGTACTTCAGGAGGAAGGGCTCTTACCTTCCTTCCTGCAGTCCGATCGCCGAATGAATGCTTCAAGCCTGAGATCCAGGCTTGAGCATTCAGTCGCCAAAAACACTGATTGATGCATTTCTATGGAGATGCATCAATCAGTGGTAAAGATCAGTACATGCAATGTTATAGCCCCCCCCCCTGGGGGCTATAATATGGCATAAGAAAAGTATAAAAAAATCATTAAGCCTTTCAATGATCCCTTCCCCTAATAAAAGTTTGAATCACCTGGCATTTCCAAGAATTAAAAAAAAACTGTGTAAATAAAAAAAATAAACATATGTGGTATCGCTGCATGCGGAAATGTCCGAATTATAAAAATATACCGCTTTTTAAACCGCACGTTCATTGGCGTACGCGCAAAAAAATTCCAATGTCCAAAATAGCGTATTTTTGGTCACTTTTTATATCATGAAAAGATGAATAAAAAGCGATCAAAAAGTCTGATCAATGCAAAAATGATACCGTCAAAAACTTCAGATCACGGCGCAAAAAATTAGCCCTCATAGCCCCCTGAACGTGGAAAAATAAAAAAGTTATAGAGCTCAGAAAATGACAATTTTAAACGTATACATTTTCCTGCATGCATTTATGATTTTTTTTCAGTAGTAATACAAAACCAAACTTATACAAGTAGGGTATCATTTTAACCATATGGACCTAGAGAATAAAGGAAAGGTGTCATTTTTAATGAAAAATGTACTACGTAGAAACGGAAGCCCCCAAAAGTTATAAAATGGCATTTTTTTTTCAATTTTGTCGCACAATGATTTTTTTTTACCGTTTTGCCGTAGATTTTTGGGTACAATGACTGATGTCATTACAAAGTAGAAATGGTATCGCAAAAAATATGACATAATACTGATTTTTAGGTGCAAAATTGAAAGAGTTATGATTTTTTAAAGGTAAGGAGGAAAAAACGAAAGAGCAAAAAACAAAAAATGCCTGGTCCTTAAGGGGTTAAAATACCTCGAAGATGGTTAGTAGGTATTTTTCCCCTTTCCTTCCTCTTCCCCTCTTCTTCAGTGTTAGGTTATGAATAGCATAAAACTTGGTGGTTATGTATATTTTTTCTTCTCTGTACTTTTTATGTGGAAAAAAAAAACACTAAGACTTATTCACTTCTTAGCAAAATGTCCTAAAAAACAGGTTAACAGAATTTAAAATAAGTAGAAAAGCTCATTTAATCGAATCCTTGCTTGAGAATAAATTCAATTTAACATTGATTGTTCCTCAAGAAATGGAGACAGATGCCCTTTAAACTTTTGGCAATGTGTGTAAATGATGGAACATTAGGATAAGTCCTATACAATATTGTACATCAGGTAGCAATAAGCAATTCTTTAGCACACTCTTTGCAATTTAAGATACTGTAAGCATTTTGCTTACTGGAAAAATATTTAATGCATAAATATTAGTAGAGCTGCATAGAACATTCACTTACAGCAGTACTGCAGGAGAGAGGAAAACTCTAAAAAGATATCAAAAACAATAGGTTTGATTCTCAGTGTGTGATTTAAGATTAACCCCCTAGTGATGTGGCCTATTTTGACCATAAAGGGGTATTCCAGGATTTGATTTTTTATTTGACTGAGCTACAGGGGTTGTAAAGTTAGTGTAGTTCATAATACAGTGTCTATACCTGTGTTTATTTTTGTCAGCATACAAAATTAGTATTATCTCAGATTTTCCTAGATTGCAGTTAAGCTTGAGAGATTACATAACTAGCCATGAGTTGAAAGGAGCCTATCTGCTTCAATGGGTGGAGCGACCGCTGGGTGGGAAGGAAATCATTCTCCATAGGGCTGCAGCTGTACTGCACTGGGTAGGGTGGCTGATGTGTGGAAGAGAGAAAAATGAGACAGTCCCATAGCAAAAAAAAAAGGGGGGTTTAAGTATTGCTCACCTCTCCTGTGCATGTGAATACGGTTCTCTTCAATGGCAGAATCCAAAAGCTGAAATGCGTAATCTCAGCACTGTTACCTTTATTCCTCCTTCTCATAAAATCTGCAAAAAGAGTTGAGCGAACCAAAGCTGACGAACCCAAATTCGTTACGAATTTCTTGAAAAATTTGATTTGCAACGAATGCGAATATCGCCACGATTCTATCACGCAAATCTCTTCATTAAACTCCACTGCGGTCCAGGCTCCAGGGCATCTAAAATGGCCTATCCACATGTCAGTAAATCTGGCAAGGAACGTTGGGAAGGCAAGGCGGGAAGGCAGGTAGGCGGGATGACCCTTAATTACATTCAGCATGCAGCCTATCAGCAGCGAGTCACCCCTGTGATGTCAAAGGCCTATATATTCGGCAGGCATTTTCCAGCTCTTCTTTTCATTCATTACACTGCAGAGAGATATGACGGACATCACTGTGTGTGTGTTACACAGAAAGCTTTTAGCAGCAGCGTTTCACCTCTTAGTCACCTCAGCATTCTGTAGGACACAGAGCACAGCATTTTTGTACAGAAATTAATTCTTACTGTGGCAAATCTGTGTCTTTGTTCCACAACAACTGGTTTGCTGGTTATACTAGTCTGTAGACGATATAATCCATACCCAGCAGTCCATTCCTAATAGTATTGGAGAGAGAGTATTTTTGCAATTTTGGGTTAAGCTGTGAACTACAGCATTGTTGTGTACTGCTGGTATTGCGGGCATTTTTTTTTTTTGAGTACTATAGCACATTTTTCTGCCCTCATAAGTGCATATCACATACCTACATCTAAGTGGTGTACTATTTTGTAGGCTCTATGCTCTGTCATTGTGCTGCTCTCCGGTCTCCTCATGCTGATGCTACCACCTCCAGGCTCTGTCATTGTGCCACCATATGGTCTCCTCATACTTATGCTGCCACCTCCAGGCTCTGTCATTGTGCCACCTTATGGTCTCCTCATGTTGATGCTACCACCTCCAGGCTCTGTCATTGTGCCACCATATGGTCTCTTCACACTGATGCTGCCACCTCCAGGCTCTCTAATTGTGCTGCTCTATGGTCTCCTCATGCTGATGCTACCACCTCCAGGCTCTCTAATTGTGCTGGTGAGCAGTTTCAGAAATTCTTTGCATTAGGGTCACTTTCAGAACTCCTGATGCCACATCCAGGCTGTCTAATTCAGCCACTAAATGGGATCCTCATGCTTCATCCAACTCCAGGCTCTGCCATTCAGACAATATATGGTCACTTTCAGAACTCCTGATGCCACATCCAGGCTGTCTAATTCAGCCACTAAATGGGATCCTCATGCTTCAGCCAACTCCAGGCTGTTCCATTCAGCCACTATAGGGTATCCTCATGCTTCAGCCAACTCCAGGCTCTGCCATTCAGACAATATATGGTCTCCCCATGCTGCCACAATCTCCAGGCAGTCAATCAGCTACAATATGGTCTACTTATACTGATGCCACCTACAGGCTCTGTCATTGTCCCGCCATGTGAAATGTGACTCCTTGTTCGATTTGGTCCTTTGTACCCACATGCCTGGGCCCGGGACACTAACATTTGGGAGTTAAAATTTAAATTTCAAAATCCTCAATTAAAATTTCAAAATCTTAAATTTCAATGGTCTCCTCATGCTTCTGCCAACTCCAGGCTGTGCCATTCAGCCACTAAATGGTCTCCTCATGATTAAGCCACCTCCAGGCTATGTCATTCAGCCACTATATGGTCTCCTCATGCTGCCAACACCTCCACGCTGTGTCATAGAGCCACTATATGGTCTCCTCATGCTTCAGCCACATCCAAGCTGTGTAATTCAGCCACTATATGGTCTCCTCATGCTTCAGCCACATCTAAGCTGTGTCATTCAGCCACTATATGGTGTCCTCATGCTTCAGCCTCATCCAAGCTGTGTCATTCTGCCACTATATGGTCTCCTCATGCTGCCAACACCTACTCGCTGTGTCATTCAGCCACTATATGGGCTCCTCATGCTGCCAATACTTCCACGCTGTGTCATTTAGCCACTATATGGTCTCCTGAAGCTGCCAACACCTCCACGCTGTGTCATTCAGCCACTGTATGGTCTCCTCAAGCTGCCAACACCTCCACGCTGTGTCAGTCACCCACTATATGGTCTCCTCATACTGATGCCACCTCCAGGCTCTGTCATTGTGCCGCTCTGTGGCAGTTGTTCTAATAGCGATGCCCGTAATCTACATGTCATACGGAATAACAGTATTATTTCACTACCCCAGCACACTTCATATGCTTGTTAGAATAAAGCAAAGTGTTCTACTCCCATATTGAGGTTCTCTGCAGGCCAGAAATGGCTGTTGTTAATATAGATTTGAAGCAAATAAATTCGACCAAATCAAATTTTTCAAAAGTTCCCTCATCTCTAGTTGTCACATGAAAAAATACAATAAAATATTTACAAAAATGTGAGGGATGTACTCACTTATGAACGATTCTGTATGTATACACACAGAGGTGCTCACCTGGGCTATTTGTATAAAAGTCACAACTCCCACAATCAATTCCTTTCCTGGTAGAGAAAGGGTCCCATAAGCAGCAGTCAATGGTACATGTGCATCTGTGGTCACAGGTGTCCATTCAATAATATACATATTTGTACAATAAAGTACAAAAATAAAAAAAATAAAAATGCATTGCTCAACTGTGCTCTTTTATAAAGCATCTGACTGAACGGACAGAAAATAATACATGTAATGAGATTATCTATCCTTAAATCTGAGAAAGGAGACTGTCGTCTTCAAAAGGTGTTTATGTTTTGGACAAAATAAATATCAAGTTTATTGTTTTCTGTCCGTTTTACTGAGTCCTTTTTAATTGAGCGCAGTTTGAGCAACGTGTTTTTAATTTTTATACTTTATATAGGGTTACTGTTTATTCAGAAATGATTGGAAAATTGGAAGTGGTAACAATCCTCTCGAATCCTCTTTCGCCCACACAAAGCTTATAAACTAAATGTTTGTCGAGTTAGGCACCACTTTGGTACCATTACTTATCTATGTAAGAATATATTAAAGTTTAAAGCTTAATATCTGTTTTCCTTTTGGGGATCAAAGTCTGTGACTGCTCCTTTGCCCTACAGCTTTACATTTCTATATGTTTTTTACTTGATTACAATACAATGCTCCTCCTCTTTTTATAGGAGATGTGAAATTAATTTTGAATTTACTTATGCATAATTATATTTTTAAACATAAATATTGATAGCATTATATTAGCATTGTATCAGCAATGTTTGCAGATATACCTCAAAATGGGGGAGATTTATCAAAACCTGTGCAAAGGAAAAGTTGCCCAGTTGGCCATAGCAACCAATCAGATTGCTTCTTTCATTTTGCAGAGGCCTTGTTAAAAATGAAAGAAGTGAGCTGATTGGTTGCTATGGGCAACTGGGCAACTTTTTCTCTGGACAGGTTTCGATAAATCTCCCCCATTGGACCAAAAGTTATTCAGTCAAAAATAAGCTTAAAGGGAACCAATTATCAGATTTTACCCTATATAACGCTTGGCAAAGCGTTATATAGGGTAAAATCTTTATTTTCACCATTCCCGGGGGATGCTCCTGCCCCCAGGGATGGTGAAGATATGAAGTTATAAACTAGTCACCGCCGCGGCCGTAAGTAGTCACCTGGGCGGGGAGCTCTTCTCATCTACTCCCGTTCTTCGGCCGGCAGCGACGCCCCCTCCGCTTGATTGACGGGCCACGTCATCGTTCCGCTCACTGAACAGACGGAGCAGAGTGATGACGCGGCCCGTCAATCAAGCGGAGGGGGCGTCGCTGCCGGCCGAAGAACGGGAGTAGGGGAGAAGAGCTCCCCGCCCAGGTGACTACTTACGGCCACGGCAGTGACTAGTTTATAACTTCATATCTTCACCATCCCTGGGGGCAGGAGCGTCCCCCGGGAATGGTGAAAATAAAGATTTTACCCTATATAACGCTTTACCAAGCGTTATATAGGGTAAAATCTGATGATTGGTTCCCTTTAAAAATTTGTCATTATTTTAAATTTATTTATTTATATATTTAGTTTTTTTTATTGACATTGGAAGCTCGGCTTAAAATAAATTCCTTTAATATCATTTTTATAATAATACCTTCCGCAATCCTCCTTAGTTTCAGATAACTAGTCACTGTGCAGTCTGTGGGCAGAGGTCAAGCAGCATTTTTTTTCAACAAGGTACTACTGATAATAATAGATTAATACATATGTACAATACAAAGCCACAGCACTCACTGAGTGTATTTGTGATGATTAAACACTTTCATTTTTTTGCTCACCCAAATAATCCCAGGCTATTGTTTCATTTTTATGTCAATATTTCTATCCACCTAAAGATCTTTTTTTCAAGAGTATCTGAAAACAAAGCAAGACTGGAATGACTATTATGCAAACATAAGAAATGTGAGAAATGTGCATAAATAATTCATGTTTATAGTATATATATATATATATATATATATATATATATATATATATTAGTCTTATATTGGTACAAGTAGTGTTATTTCAGCCAAACAAGCATATGGCATAATGTGGACAAACGTACTGGGATACAGCTCTTTATCATTGAATTTAGGTATTTCCTTCAGTCCTATTGCCAGAGATTGAAAACTGATCTTGGACCATAAGGAGGGATCCACGTGGGACTTCAAATAACCATGATGGAATAAACTTTTTTCTCTGTTCCTCTCAAGATGGGTTTTACCACTAAAATTTGGCTTGAAAATTTCCCTCCTGAGGCAGTTTTCTGGTAATGGCCGCAGACTGGGTAAACATTTGGCTCATGAGCTGCTGTTACCAAGGAGCAGATTTTGCCTTTAGATGTTAACAGTGGCTAGTAAGTTCCTTTGGCCCATCAGTTGCAATTACTTGGGGTTAAGAGTTCATTTGCCCAACATCGGGTAGCTGATTGGTCCATCTTGTCTCAAATTTCTTGTAAAAGGGTTTAAAACATTTTTTTTTTAATCAACTGGTGCCAGAAAGTTAAACATATTTGTAAATTATTTCTATATAAAAATCTTAATCCTTCCAGTACTTATCAGCTGCTGTATGTTCCAGAGTAAGTTGTATAGTTATTTTCTGTCTGACCACTGTGCTCTCTGCTGACACCTACCATGCTGACACTGTACAGGTCAGAAACTGTCCAGAGCAGGAGAGATTTGCTATGGAGATTGGTTTATACTATGGACAGTTCCTGACACGGACAGAGGTGTCAGCAGAGAGCACTGTGGTCAGACAGAAAAGAACTATACAACTTCCTGTTGAGCATACTCAGTAATTTGCAAATCTGTTTAGCTTTTTGGCACCAGTTGATTTTAAAGGAAAACTGTCACCAAGTTCACCCATACTAAACCCAATACACTGGGTTATACTGAGTCCATACAAGGGTGGCTTACTTTTTTATGCTTTCTTGTCGCCGAGTTGTCGTCTGCTAAAGTTCTGCTGTTTGCCCTTTACTTGTGCTCTGAAGGTGGGTCATCCGCCAGCAGTCTTTGCTTTGGGTCCCGGAGGAAGGGACCTTAGCCCTCCTTTGTGTTCTCATATTCATTTCCCACCTGGGTGCAGTGCGTCGGGAGAGCGCTTTGTGCAGTGTAACCGTGCGTCAGTCCCTCACTACACACGGAAGTCGGGAGTAGCGAGACCTCAGAAAGAGGTACTTCCAGGTGTAGTAAGGGACTGGCACATGCACAGTTACACTGCACAGAGCGCTGTCTCAACGCACTGCCCTCAGGGGGAAAATGAATATGCGAACAAGGGGGGCGGGCTTAGGCCCCTTCCTCCGGGATCCAAAGCAAGGCTGCCCGCGGGGGACCCACCTTCAGAGTGCAAGTGAAGGGCAAACAGCGGAACTTTAGCGAACAACTTGGCAACAAGAAATCAGAAAAAAGTATGTGACCCATGTATCGACTCCTGTTCACCCATACTATAAGATTTTGTGTTGGGTTTAGTGTGGGTGAACTTGGTGACAGTTTTCCTTTAAAAAAAAAAATGTTTTCCACTGAATTACCGCTTTAAATGAATTGTCCAGTTTATGGAAAACATGGCAGCTTTCTTCGAAAAACAATACTCACCACACCAGTCTTCAGGTTGTGTGTGATATCAAAAACTCCATTCACTTTACTGAAACTTAGCTGCACTACCAGACACAAACTGAGGAGGGGTGCTCTTTCTGGAAGAAAGCAGCTATGCTTTCCTAACCCTATAAACCCCTTTAAACTTTTGAAGAGAGCTTTAACATTTATAAACTGCAGCAACTCAGACATGACCAGATAAAGTTACAGAGCTGGGTCACTTAATGCTGGGACACATACTGTATTTTCCGGCATATAAGACGACTTTTTAACCCCGGAAAATGTTCTCACAAGTCGGGGGTCTTCTTATACATCGGGTGTCGTCTTATATGCCGGGTGCTGCAGTCAGCTGGGACGCCCGGGGTATGGATTATCCATACCCTGGGCATCCCGGCCGAGATTAACTTCCCCCGTTACATTCGGGACATCTCTTTGTCCCGAAAGGTCTTTGTCCCGAAAGGTGTCCCGGTTACCTTTCTGCTGCCCCGCGTTAACTTTAAAAACACAGGGGCCGCCTGGAGGTATCGCACGCAGGGACATCACTGACGTCCCGTGCGTGTGCCCATAGCCACAACAGAGCAAAGCAGCGAGGACGCGTGGGCATGGTAAGTTACCAGTACGTCATCTTCGGTGCAATGACCACCGCTCCTCCGGTCCCAGGAGAAGCGGTGGTCGGAGCACTGAAGTGGGGCAGTACACAGACATACAGCCTCCAGCATACACTGTATATGGCTGAAGGCTGTATGTCTGTGGGGTCCACTGCATACCTAAAGTGGGGCAACTACAAGCTAATATGGTGGAAACTATACTGCCAACCTAATGTGGGGGAACTACAACCTAATGTGGGGGAAACTATACTGCCGACCTAATGTGGGGGAACTACAACCTAATGTGGGGGAATTACAACCTAATGTGGGGGAACTACAATAATTGTAGAGAAGTTGTTTCTATAAGGTATGGCTTGGAGGAGAAACATTAACATGCACATAGCAAAGCAGGGAAAGGCAGCAACTTTCTCTATACATATTACCACCACACCATTACCTAACAAATTCTGTATAACAAGACTAATAATACAAGTAATATTAGTTTACTAGGGATAAAAAATACCACACAGTATTAATCCCCCTCTAGGCCCCTATATAGTTTTAAACCACCTCTTACCTCTATATAATATAAGGCTCTTCCATACCCCCGTATTGTATTAGGCTTATTTCTGAGCCCCCATACAGTATTAGGGTCAGAAATAGGGGATAGGGGATAAGATGTCTTAGCGCCGGAGTACCCCTTTAAATCTCTCTATTGTAGCTAAATCCAAGTTAATAGGTAAGATTGTTGATAGGACCGTAGGACCGTAGGTGTCTTATTTTATAGTAGCTGACATTACTATAATTATTTATAATTTCCATTATTTTTGGTAGGTGTCTCATTTTATAGTAGCTGACATTACTATAATTATTTATCATTTCCATTATTTTTGGTAAGGATTTATCCTGTTCTCCCACCATCAGTAAGATGTCATCTGTGATTAAGCATTTACGATGTTCTGCCCCCCCCCTATTTTTATTCCCTTCACTTCTAAGGCTTCTCTTATACTTTGAGCTAAAGGATTAATTATCAGGGTGAATATCTTTGGTGACAGTGGGCACCCTTGTCTAGTTCAGCTTTCAATAAAAAATCTCATTGATAGTACCCCTCCTGTATAAACCCTTGCAGATGGTTTAGAGGAAAACTGTCACATGTTCACTCCTGCACTAGCCACAGGTACTGACGGATAGTGTGGGGGATGGTGATTTATATGATCCCTACCTTGCCCGGATCCATCCAGCTGTTTGCGTTCGCCACTCCTAACTGGTCATCACTGCGCATGTCAGGGAGCAGCAAATGCGCAGTGAAAACCAGTTAGGAGTGGCGGGAAGAGGGAGAGCCGGAGGGGGGGTTTGAATATTCATAAGTGGGCGGTGCTGTGGACGGGCGGCGCTGACGTCACAGTGCTACTAGGCTGCTGAAAACCCCGCCTGTGCCAGTTACTGCCACATTTGCATATATCGAAAAACTAAGATTGGGGGCGAATGGCTGAATGGATCCGGGCAAGGTAGGGATCATATGAATCAATGTCCCCCGCACTATCCGTCAGTACCTCTGGTTAGTGCGGGAGTGAACATGTGACAGTTTTCCTTTAAAATACAATGCTAGTATTGATTTAATGAGATGAGGTGGGAATCCAAATTTCTTGAATGTAAGTTCCATATATCCCCAGTGCATGTGATCGAATGTCTTCTCCGCATAGACCAAGATAAGCAGAGAAGTCACTCAATCGTGCGTTACTTTTGATATGACATCTAGGACCCTTCTAGTCCAATCTACAGATTGCCTACCCTTCATAAAACCCACTTGGTTGTTTTTAATCAAAAATGGTAAGATATCCACCAACCTCACAGCCCATAAATTAGAATTAATCTTCAAATCACTATTTAACCTCTTCAGGACATAGGGCGTATGGACGTATCCATACGCCCGTGGGAATTCCGGCCCCCACCGCTAGCCGGTTGGGGACCGGAGCCGGATGCCTGCTGAAATCGTTCAGCAGGCATCCCGGCATATCGCCCAGGGGGGTCATTATGCCCCCCCATGTCGGCGATCGCCGCAGATCGCTGGACAATTCAGTCCAGCGATCTGCGGCGATTCCGGGTCAATCGGGTCTCCAGTGACCCGATGACCCGGAATTACTGGCTGTTCGGGGCCGTCTCTGACGGCCCCGAACAGCCAGAGCCTGCAGGGGTGAGGTGGCACTGGTGCCACCTCACGATCGCCCTGATTCATCGGCCGGATTACCGGCCGACCAATCAGGGCGCCTGCTGCGGGTGTCACTCCCGCACCCGCTCCGCCCCTCTTCTGGAGGACGTGAGCGGGTGCGGGACGTGCACCCCGGGTGCTGGGGACCCCGATCCCCGGCGCCCCTGTTGGGATAGGGGCCCCAGGAGCAGCTGCGGCGGCGGGACTGACCTGCAGCGTCTGGATCGTTGGAGGTGAGTGACAGCCTCCTGCTGTTGCTTAGCAACAGCTCCCAGCATGCTAAAAGGGCATGCTGGGAGCTGTAGTTATGCAACAGTAGGAGGCAGACCACCATAACTCCCAGCATTCCCTTATGGGCATGCTGGGACTTATGGTTTTGCAACAGCTGGAGGCACATTCTTTCTATGGAAAAGTGTACCTGAAGCTGTTGTATAACTACAACTCCCAGCTTGCACAAACAGCTAAAGTGCATGCTGGGAGTTGTAGTGGTGCATCTGCTGGTTGCATAACTACAACTCCCAGCATGCCCGTTGGCTGTCGGTGACTGCTGAGAGTTGTAGTTTTGCAACAGCTGAAGGCACACTGGTTGTGAAACTCAGAGTTTTTTTTTTACCTAACTCAGTGTTTCACGACCGGTGTGCCTCCAGCTGTTGCAAACTACAACTCTCAGCAGTCACCGTACACCATGCACCGTACATGCTGGGAGTTGTAGTTTTGCAACAGCTGGAGGCACACTGGTTGTGAAACACTGAGTTAGGTCACAAACTCAGTGATACATAACCAGTGTGCCTACAGTTGTTGCAAAACTGCAACTCTCAGCAGTCACCGACAGCCAACGGGCATGCTGGGAGTTGTAGTTATGCAACAGCTGGATGTCCCCCCCAATGTGAACGTACAGGGTACACTCACATGGGCGGAGGATTGCAGTAAGTATCTGGCTGCAAGTTTGAGCTGCCGCAAACTTTCTGCTGCAGCTCAAATTGCCAGCGAGAAACTACTGTGAACCCCCGCCCGTGCGACTGTACCCTAAAAACACTACACTACACTAACACAAAAAATAAAATAAAAAGTAAAAAACACTACATATACACATACCCCTACACAGCCCCCCTCCCCTCCCCAATAAAGATGAAAAACGTCTGGTACGCCACTGTTTCCAGAACGGAGCCTCCAGCTGTTGCAAAACAACTCCCAGTATTGTCGGACAGCCGTTGACTGTCCAGGCATGCTGGGAGTTTTGCAACAGCTGGAGGCACCCTGTTTGGGAATCACTGGCGTAGAATATCCCTGTCACGATGCCGGCTGGCAGGTAGTGGATCCTCTGTGCCAGAGAGGGATTGGCGTGGACCGTGCTAGTGGACCGGTTCTAAGCCACTACTGGTTTTCACCAGAGCCCGCCGCAAAGCGGGATGGTCTTGCTGCGGCGGTAGTGACCAGGTCGTATCCACTAGCAACGGCTCACCTCTCTGGCTGCTGAAGATAGGCGCGGTACAAGGGAGTAGGCAAAAGCAAGGTCGGACGTAGCAGAAGGTCGGGGCAGGCAGCAAGGATCGTAGTCAGGGGCAACGGCAGAAGGTCTGGAAACACAGGCAAGGAACACACAAGGAACGCTTTCACTGGCACTAAGGCAACAAGATCCGGCAAGGGAGTGCAGGGGAAGTGAGGTGATATAGGGAAGTGCACAGGTGAACACACTAATTGGAACCACTGCGCCAATCAGCGGCGCAGTGGCCCTTTAAATCGCAGAGACCCGGCGCGCGCGCGCCCTAGGGAGCGGGGCCGCGCGCGCCGGGACAGAACAGACGGAGAGCGAGTCAGGTAGGGGAGCCGGGGTGCGCATCGCGAGCGGGCGCTACCCGCATCGCGAATCGCATCCCGGCTGGCAGCGGAATCGCAGCGCCCCGGGTCAGAGGACGTGACCGGAGCGCTGCCGCGGGGAGAGTGAAGCGAGCGCTCCGGGGAGGAGCGGGGACCCGGAGCGCTCGGCGTAACAGTACCCCCCCCTTGGGTCTCCCCCTCTTCTTAGAGCCTGAGAACCTGAGGAGCAGACTTTTGTCTAGGATGTTGTCCTCAGGTTCTCAGGATCTCTCTTCAGGACCACAACCCTCCCAGTCCACTAAAAAAAATTTTTTCCCTCTGACCTTTTTGGCAGCTAAAATTTCTTTGACCGAGAAGATGTCCGAGGAGCCGGAAACAGGAGTGGGAGGAACAGATTTGGGAGAAAAACGGTTGAGGATGAGTGGTTTGAGAAGAGAGACGTGAAAGGCATTAGGGATACGAAGAGAGGGAGGAAGAAGAAGTTTATAAGAGACAGGATTAATTTGACACAAAATTTTGAAAGGACCAAGATAGCGTGGTCCCAACTTGTAGCTAGGGACACGGAAGCGGACATATTTAGCGGAGAGCCATACCTTGTCTCCAGGGGAAAAAACGGGGGGGGCTCTTCTTTTCTTATCCGCGAACTTCTTCATGCGTGATGAAGCCTGTAAGAGAGATTTTTGGGTCTCTCTCCATATGATGGAAAGGTCACGAGAAATTTCATCCACAGCGGGCAGACCAGAGGGCAAGGGAGTAGGGAGGGGGGGAAGAGGGTGACGGCCGTACACCACGAAAAATGGGGATTTGGAGGAAGACTCAGAGACCCTGAAGTTATACGAGAATTCGGCCCATGGGAGGAGATCTGCCCAGTCATCCTGGCGGGAGGAAACAAAATGTCGCAAATAATCACCCAAGATCTGGTTAATCCTTTCTACTTGTCCATTGGACTGGGGATGATATGCAGAAAAATTTAATTTAATCTTGAGTTGTTTACAGAGAGCCCTCCAGAATTTAGACACGAATTGGACGCCTCTATCCGAGACAATCTGCGTAGGCAACCCGTGAAGACGAAAAATGTGTACAAAAAATTGTTTAGCCAACTGAGGCGCAGAAGGAAGACCAGGAAGAGGGATGAAGTGTGCCATTTTGGAGAATCGATCAACGACCACCCAAATAACAGTGTTGCCACGGGAAGGGGGTAAATCAGTAATAAAATCCATACCAATCAGAGACCAAGGCTGTTCGGGGACAGGCAGAGGATGAAGAAAACCAGCGGGCTTCTGGCGAGGAGTCTTATCCCGGGCACAGATAGTGCAGGCTCGCACAAAGTCCACAACATCCGTCTCCAGAGTCGGCCACCAATAGAAGCGGGAGATGAGTTGCACAGATTTCTTGATACCCGCATGACCTGCGAGATGGGAGGAGTGACCCCATTTGAGGATTCCGAGGCGTTGGCGCGGAGAAACAAAGGTCTTTCCTGGAGGAGTCTGCCTGATGGAGGCAGGAGAAGTGGAGATCAGGCAGTCAGGTGGAATGATGTGTTGCGGAGAGAGTTCAACTTCTGAGGCATCCGAGGAACGAGAGAGAGCATCGGCCCTAATGTTCTTATCGGCAGGACGAAAGTGAATCTCAAAATTAAATCGGGCAAAGAACAGAGACCACCGGGCCTGGCGAGGATTCAGCCGTTGGGCAGACTGGAGGTAGGAGAGGTTCTTGTGGTCGGTGTAGATAATAACAGGAGAACTTGATCCCTCCAGCAGATGCCTCCATTCCTCAAGTGCTAATTTAATGGCTAGAAGCTCTCGATCCCCGATGGAGTAGTTCCTCTCCGCTGGAGAGAAGGTCCTAGAGAAAAAACCACAAGTGACAGCATGCCCGGAAGAATTTTTTTGTAGAAGAACAGCTCCAGCTCCCACTGAGGAGGCATCAACCTCCAATAGGAAGGGTTTGGAAGGGTCAGGTCTGGAGAGGACGGGAGCCGAAGAAAAGGCAGACTTGAGTCGTTTAAAGGCGTCTTCTGCTTGAGGAGACCAGGACTTGGGATCTGCATTTTTTTTGGTTAAAGCCACGATAGGAGCCACAATGGTAGAAAAATGTGGAATAAATTGCCTGTAATAATTGGCGAACCCCAAAAAGCGTTGGATAGCACGGAGTCCGGAGGGGCGTGGCCAATCTAAGACGGCAGAGAGTTTGTCTGGATCCATCTGTAGTCCCTGGCCAGAGACCAAATATCCTAGAAAAGGAAGAGATTGGCATTCAAACAGACATTTCTCAATTTTGGCATAGAGTTGGTTGTCACGAAGTCTCTGAAGAACCATACGGACATGCTGGCGGTGTTCTTCTAGATTGGCAGAAAAAATTAGGATATCGTCCAGATATACAACAACACAGGAGTATAACAGATCACGAAAAATTTCATTGACAAAGTCTTGGAAGACGGCAGGGGCGTTGCACAGTCCAAAGGGCATGACCAGATACTCAAAGTGTCCATCTCTGGTGTTAAATGCCGTTTTCCACTCGTCCCCCTCTCTGATGCGGATGAGGTTATAGGCGCCTCTTAAGTCCAATTTAGTGAAGATGTGGGCACCTTGGAGGCGATCAAAGAGTTCAGAGATGAGGGGTAAGGGGTAGCGGTTCTTAACCGTGATTTTATTAAGACCGCGGTAGTCAATGCAAGGACGTAGGGAGCCATCTTTTTTGGACACAAAGAAAAATCCGGCTCCGGCAGGAGAGGAGGATTTACGGATAAAGCCCTTTTTTAGATTCTCCTGGACGTATTCGGACATGGCAAGAGTCTCTGGGGCAGAGAGAGGGTAAATTCTGCCCCGGGGTGGAGTAGTGCCCGGGAGGAGGTCGATAGGGCAATCATAAGGCCTGTGAGGAGGTAGAGTCTCAGCTTGTTTTTTGCAGAAAACATCCGCGAAGTCCATATAGGCCTTAGGGAGACCGGTTACTGGAGGAACCACAGAGTTACGGCAAGGGTTACTGGGAACCGGTTTTAGACAGTTCTTGGAACAAGAGGACCCCCAACTCTTGATCTCCCCAGTGGACCAATCCAGGGTAGGGGAATGAAGTTGAAGCCAGGGAAGTCCAAGGAGAATTTCCGAGGTGCAATTGGGGAGGACCAAAAGTTCAATCCTCTCATGATGAGATCCGATGCTCATAAGAAGGGGCTCCGTGCGGAAACGTATGGTACAGTCCAATCTTTCATTATTTACACAATTGATGTAGAGGGGTCTGGCGAGACTGGTCACCGGGATGTTGAACCTGTTGACGAGAGAGGCCAAAATAAAATTTCCTGCAGATCCAGAGTCCAAGAAGGCCACTGTAGAGAAGGAGAAGGCAGAGGCAGACATCCGCACAGGCACAGTAAGACGTGGAGAAGCAGAGTAGACATCAAGGACTGTCTCACTTTTGTGCGGAGTCAGCGTACGTCTTTCCAGGCGGGGAGGACGGATAGGACAATCTCTCAGGAAGTGTTCGGTACTAGCACAGTACAGGCAGAGGTTCTCCATACGGCGTCGTGTCCTCTCTTGAGGTGTCAGGCGAGACCGGTCGACCTGCATAGCCTCCACGGCGGGAGGCACAGGAACAGATTGCAGGGGACCAGAGGAGAGAGGAGCCGAGGAGAAGAAACGCCTCGTGCGAACAGAGTCCATATCTTGGCGGAGTTCCTGACGCCTTTCGGAAAAACGCATGTCAATGCGAGTGGCTAGGTGAATAAGTTCATGTAGATTAGCAGGAATTTCTCGTGCGGCCAGAACATCTTTAATGTTGCTGGATAGGCCTTTTTTGAAGGTCGCGCAGAGGGCCTCATTATTCCAGGACAATTCTGAAGCAAGAGTACGGAATTGTACGGCATACTCGCCAACGGAAGAATTACCCTGGACCAGGTTCAACAGGGCAGTCTCAGCAGAAGAGGCTCGGGCAGGTTCCTCAAAGACACTTCGGATTTCCGAGAAGAAGGAGTGTACAGAGGCAGTGACGGGGTCCCAGAGCGGTGTGGCCCATGACAGGGCTTTTCCGGACAGAAGGCTGACTACGAAAGCCACCTTAGACCTTTCAGTGGGAAACAGGTCCGACATCATCTCCAGATGCAGGGAACATTGGGAAAGAAAGCCACGGCAAAACTTAGAGTCCCCATCAAATTTATCCGGCAAGGATAAGTGTATCCCAGGAGCGGCCACTCGCTGCGGAGGAGGTGCAGGAGCTGGCGGAGGAGATGACTGCTGAAGCTGTGGTAGTAACTGTTGTAGCATAACGGTCAGTTGAGACAGCTGTTGGCCTTGTTGCGCTATCTGTTGTGACTGCTGGGCGACCACCGTGGTGAGGTCAGCGACAACTGGCAGAGGAACTTCAGCGGGATCCATGGCCGGATCTACTGTCACGATGCCGGCTGGCAGGTAGTGGATCCTCTGTGCCAGAGAGGGATTGGCGTGGACCGTGCTAGTGGACCGGTTCTAAGCCACTACTGGTTTTCACCAGAGCCCGCCGCAAAGCGGGATGGTCTTGCTGCGGCGGTAGTGACCAGGTCGTATCCACTAGCAACGGCTCACCTCTCTGGCTGCTGAAGATAGGCGCGGTACAAGGGAGTAGGCAAAAGCAAGGTCGGACGTAGCAGAAGGTCGGGGCAGGCAGCAAGGATCGTAGTCAGGGGCAACGGCAGAAGGTCTGGAAACACAGGCAAGGAACACACAAGGAACGCTTTCACTGGCACTAAGGCAACAAGATCCGGCAAGGGAGTGCAGGGGAAGTGAGGTGATATAGGGAAGTGCACAGGTGAACACACTAATTGGAACCACTGCGCCAATCAGCGGCGCAGTGGCCCTTTAAATCGCAGAGACCCGGCGCGCGCGCGCCCTAGGGAGCGGGGCCGCGCGCGCCGGGACAGAACAGACGGAGAGCGAGTCAGGTAGGGGAGCCGGGGTGCGCATCGCGAGCGGGCGCTACCCGCATCGCGAATCGCATCCCGGCTGGCAGCGGAATCGCAGCGCCCCGGGTCAGAGGACGTGACCGGAGCGCTGCCGCGGGGAGAGTGAAGCGAGCGCTCCGGGGAGGAGCGGGGACCCGGAGCGCTCGGCGTAACAATCCCTATGTCCACCCCTATGCAATCCCTAATGTAGGCCTCAAATGCGCATGGCGCTCTCACTTTGGAGCCCTGTCGTATTTCAAGGCAACAGTTTAGGGTCACATATGGGGTATCGCCGTACTCGGGAGAAATTGTGTTACAAATTTTGGGGGGTATTTTCTGCTTTTACCCTTTTTAAAAATGTAAAATTTTTGGGAAAACAAGTATTTTAGGTAAAAAAAAAATTTTTTTTTACATATGCAAAAGTCGTGAAACACCTGTGGGATATAAAGGTTCACTTAACCCCTTGTTACGTTCCCCGAGGGGTCTAGTTTCCAAAATAGTATGCCATGTGGTTTTTTTTTTGCTGTCCTGGCACCATAGGGGCTTCCTAAATGCGGCATGCCCCCAGAGAAAAATTTGCGTTCAAAAAGCCAAATGTGACTCCTTCTCTTCCGAGACCTGTAGTGCGCCAGCAGAGCACTTCTCACCCCCATATGGGGTGTTTTCTGAATCGGGAGAAATTGGGCTTCAAATTTTTAGGGGTATTTTCTGCTATTACCCTTTTTAAAAATAAAATTTTTTGGGGAAAACAAGCATTTTAGGTAAAAAATTTTTTTAATTTTTTACATTTGCAAAAGTCGTGAAACACCTGTGGGGTATTAAGGTTCACTTTATCCCATGTTACATTCCCCGAGGGGTCTAGTTTCTTAAATGGTATGCCATGTGTTTTTTTTTTTGCTGTTCTGGCACCATAAGGGCTTCCTAAAGGTAACATGCCCCCCAAAAACCATTTCAGAAAAACGTACTCTCCAAAATCCCATTGTCGCTCCTTCCCTTCTGAGCCCTCTACTGCGCCCGCCGAACACTTTACATAGACATATGAGGTATGTCCTTACTCGAGAGAAATTGGGCTACAAATACAAGTAAAAATTTTGTCCTTTTACCCCTTGTAAAAATTCAAAAATTGGGTCTACAAGAACATGTGAGTGTAAAAAATGAAGATTGTGAATTTTCTTCTTCACTTTGCTGCTATTCGTGTGAAACACCTAAAGGGTTAAAACGCTGACTGAATGTCATTTTGAATACTTTGGGGGGTGTAGTTTTTATAATGGGGTCATTTATGGGGTATTTATAATACGAAGACCCTTCAAATCCACTTCAAAACTGAACTGGTCCCTGAATAATACTTAGTTTGAAAATTTTGTGAAAAATCGGAAAATTGCTGCTGACCGTTGAAGCCCTCTGGTGTCTTCCAAAAGTAAAAACACGTCAGTTTTATGATGCAAACATAAAGTAGACATATTGTATATGTGAACCAAAAAAAAATTTATTCGTTATATCCATTTTCCTTACAAGCAGAAAGCTTCAAAGTTAGAAAAATGCTAAATTTTCAAATTTTTCATCAAATTTACGGATTTTTCACCAAGAAAGGATGCAAGTATCGACAAAAATTTACCACTATGTTAAAATAGAATATGTCACGAAAAAACAATCTCGGAATCAGAATGATAACTAAAAGCATTCTAGAGTTATTAATGTTTAAAGTGACAGTGGTCAGATGTGCAAAAAACGCTCCGGTCCTTAAGGCCAAAATGGGCTCCGTCCTGAAGGGGTTAATAATGAAATTGGTCTAAAATTTTTAGGGACTGTAGGTGTGTTATTTTGTTTTGGTATTGTAGTTATCACTGTTTCCGTTATTTCTATAGGGATTTCTCCTGTTGTTGCTATTTTGCTAAACACTTTAGATAAGTATGACGACAATAATCGTGTGTGGCATTAAGTGATTAAGCTGGTTTTAATAGGCTAATAACCCTATATACTTTGTCAGCAGAAATTGGTATGGATAGCTTTCCAACCTGCTCTGGGGATAATTTTGGAAAATTAAGACGGCTTAAAAAGTAGAGATATTAGGCTCCAGTGGTTGTATAACTTCTGGTGATCTTTTCAGATTATATAGCTCTTCATAATACTTTGCAAATACTTCTCCTATACTATCAGGATCTAATATTTTAGTTCCATCTGGCCTATCCAAATATGAGACCTGTTCTTTTGACATTTTTAAATTATTATATCCTTTTACCATTCCCCCTGGTCTGCTAGCTTGCCAAAATAAATGAAGTTGTAATTTACATCAAGCTTTTTGAAATGTATTTGACTCAATTGAATGTAGTTCTGATGTAATTTTGGAAATGGCTTTTGCTATTACACTATCATAATTATTTTTGTTTTTCCTATGGAACTCTGCTAACTTTTTTTTGCAGACCTATTCTCTTTTCATTTTCTTGTTTCCTGTGCCATGCCATCTGGCTAATAATATAATAGGAAAAAAAAAATCTTCAATATGTTTGTCAATTTGTTTCCTATAGTCTTGGTTCTGAGTTACATAGGAACCAGCCCTCCATAGTCTTAGTGTATTATATTTACAGTAGATGATCACGGTATATTACTTGCATGGTAATTGGTGCATGATCCGACCAAGATATAATTTTAATACATGTATTATCTACATATTTTAAGAGTGTTTTATTGACTAAAAAATAATCTATCCAGGTGTATATTTTATGTGGGTGGCTATAAAATGAAAAATCCATCTCTGTAGGGTGCTGTATTCTCCATGCATCATAGTATTCCCCTAGTTAGTAAATGAAACATATCTGTCGGCTTTATTATTTTTTTTTTTTTATGTTGTATCTACCAAAGGCCAAAAAATTTATTAAAATCACCCATCACCACCACACGTTCTGGCTAGGCAGTTTTAATTAAGAAATAACACTTTGTATAAATCTCATTTATTTTGTATTAGGGGCATAAATTACCGCTATATTATCTGCTTCTACTATATTATCTGCTTCTACTGGCTCAGTAATTGTCAATGCTTACCCAAATGCCAAAGCTACCCCCCTTTTTACAACTAGCATTTGCCTGAAATATACATGGGAATGAGTTATCTTGAAGTCGATCAGAGTCTTCCCCTCGGAGATGTTTCTTGCAGACAAAGAACATCTGTATGCAACCTCTTCACCTCAGCCCACATTAATGATCCTTTGAATGGTGAACTAACCCCTTAAGGACTCAGCCCATTTTGGCCTTATGGACTCAGACAATTTAATTTTTGCGTTTTCATTTTTTCCTCCTCGCCTTCTAAAAATCATAACTCTTTTATATTTTCATCCACAGACTAGTATGAGGGCTTGTTTTTTGCACGACCAGTTGTCCTTTGTAATGACATAACTCATTATATCATAAAATGTATGGCGCAACCAAACAACACTATTTTTGTGGGGAAATTAAAAAGAAAAACGCAATTTTGCAAATTTTGGAAGGTTTCGTTTTCACGCCGTACAATTTACGGTAAAAATGATGTGTGCTCTTTATTTTGAGGGTCAATACGATTAAAATGATACCCATTATTACGTACTTTTCTATTATTGTTTAGCGTAAAAAAAATCACAAACTTTTTAACCAAATTAATACGTTTATAATCCCTTTATTTTGATGACCTCTAACTTTTTTATTTTTCCGTATAAGTGGCGGTATGAGGGCTCATTTTTTGCGCCATGATCTGTACTTTTTTTTATACCACATTTGCATATAAAAAACTTTAAATACATTTTTTATAATTTTTTTTATAAAATGTATTAAAAAAGTAGCAATTTTGGACTTTTTTTTTATGTTCACGCAGTTTACCGTACGGTATCATTAACATTTTATTTTAATAGTTCGGACATTTACACATGCGGCAATACCAAATGTGTCTATTAAATTTATTTTTTGCGCTTTTTGGGGGTAAAATAGGAAAAAACGGACGTTTTATTTTTTATTGGGGGAGGTGATTTTTCACTTTTTTTTTTACTTTTAAATTTTTTTACATTTTTTTTTACACTTGAATAGTCCCCATAGGGGACTATTCATAGCAATACCATGATTGCTAATACTGATCTGTTCTATGTATAGTACATAGAACAGATCAGTGTTATCGGTCATCTTCTGCTCTGGTGTGCTCGATCTCAGACCAGAGCATGAGACGCCGGGAGCCGGAAGGAGGAAGGTGAGGGGACCTCCGTGCGGCGTTCTGAATGATCGGATCCCCGCAGCAGCGCTGCGGGCGATCCGATCATTCATTGAAATCGCACACTGCCGCAGATGCCAGGATCTGTATTGATCCCGGCACCTGAGGGGTTACATAGTTACATAGTTACATAGTTAGTACGGTCGAAAAAAGACATATGTCCATCAAGTTCAACCAGGGAGTTAAGGGGTAGGGGTGTGGCGCGATATTGGGGAAGGGATGATATTTTATATTTCTTCATAAGCATTAATCTTATTTTGTTCCAGGAATGTATCTAATCCTGTTTTAAAGCTGTTAATTGTTCCTGCTGTGACCAGTTCCTGAGGTAGACCGTTCCATAAATTCACAGTCCTCACGGTAAAGAAGGCGTGTCGCCCCTTGAGACTAAACTTTTTCTTCTCCAGACGGAGGGAGTGCCCCCTCGTCCTTTGGGGGGGTTTAACCTGGAACAGTTTTTCTCCATATTTTTTGTATGGGCCATTAATATATTTATATACGTTTATCATATCCCCCCTTAAACGTCTCTTCTCAAGACTAAACAATTGTAACTCCTTTAATCGCTCCTCATAGCTAAGATGTTCCATGCCCCATATTAGTTTAGTTGCGCGTCTCTGCACCCTTTCCAACTCCGCAGTGTCCCTTTTATGGACAGGTGCCCAAAACTGAACAGCATATTCCAGGTAAGGCCGTACCAATGATTTATAAAGGGGGAGTATTATGTCCCTGTCCCTTGAGTCCATGCCTCTTTTGATACATGACAATATCCTGCCGGCTTTGGAAGCAGCAGCCTGACATTGCATTCTATTCTGTAGTCTGTGATCTACAAGTACACCCAGATCCTTCTCTACCAGTGACTCTGCCAGTTTAATCCCCCCTAAGACATACGATGCATGCAGGTTATTAGTACCCAGATGCATAACTTTACATTTATCCACATTGAACCTCATTTGCCAAGTGGATGCCCAGGCACTTAGTCTATCCAAGTCATCTTGTAACTTATGCACATCCTCTATAGACTGTACCGTGCTACAAAGCTTGGTGTCATCTGCAAAGATAGAAACAGAGCTGTTAATACCATCCTCTATATCATTGATAAATAAATTAAACAACAGCGGTCCCAGTACTGAACCTTGGGGTACACCACTAATAACCGGGGACCAATCAGAGTACGAATCATTGACCACCACTCTCTGGGTACGATCCATGAGCCAGTGTTCAATCCACTTACAAACTAAAATTTCCAAACCCAAAGACCTTAACTTACCTGTCAGACGTCTATGAGGGACAGTATCAAATGCTTTAGCAAAATCCAGAAACACTATATCCACAGCCATTCCTCTGTCAAGGCTTCTACTCACCTCTTCATAAAAGCAAATTAGATTGGTTTGACAACTTCTATCCTTAGTAAACCCATGCTGGCTATCACTTATAATACAATTATCCCCTATGTATTCCTGTATGTAATCCCTTATAAGTCCTTCAAACAATTTACCCACAATGCACGTTAAACTTACCGGTCTATCGTTTCCTGGGGAAGACCTAGAGCCCTTTTTGAAGATTGGCACCACATTCGCCTTGCGCCAGTCCCTTGGCACAATACCAGACACCAGAGAATCTCTAAATATCATGAACAGGGGTACAGATATTACTGAACTTACCTCTCTAAGAACTCTTGGGTGTAGTCCATCCGGTCCTGGGGATTTGCTTACATTTATATCACTTAACTTACCTTGTACCATCTCTACATTAAGCCAGTTCAGTACATTACATGATGTGTTACCAGCACTGACCTGGCCAATGTCAGCTCCTTCTTCCATAGTGTATACAGAACTAAAGAACCCATTCAGTAGCTCCGCCTTCTCTTGATCGCCTGTGACAACCTCCCCATTATCATTATTAAGGGGTCCTACATGCTCTGTCCTTGGTTTTTTTGCATTTATATATCTAAAAAAATATTTAGGATTAGTTTTGCTTTCTTTGGCCACCTGTCTCTCATTTAGAATTTTTGCTGTTTTTATTACATTTTTACAGATTTTATTAAGCTCCTTGTACTGTTTAAATGTTATAGCTGACCCATCAGATTTGTATTTTTTGAAGGCTATTTTTTGGTTGTTTATTGCTCTTTTAACATCATGTGTCAGCCATGTAGGATTTAGTTTTAATCGTTTATATTTGTTCCCCTTTGGTATATATTTAGCTGTATAGTTATTTAGAGTTGATTTAAAGATGTCCCATTTAACTTCTGTATCAGTATTTGACAACACCTCCCCCCAGTCTATGTCCTGTAGTGCAGCCCTCAGCCCAGGGAAATTTGCCTTTTTAAAGTTATATGTTTTTGCCTTCCCCGCCTGTCTTTGTTTTCTACATTTTAAGTCAAAAGTAACTATATTGTGGTCGCTATTACCAAGGTTTTCCCGCACAGTTACATTACCAACCAGCTCTGCGTTGTTGGAAATGATCAGATCCAACAAGGCATCACTTCTTGTTGGGTCCTCCACAAACTGGCCCATAAAATTATCCTGCAATAAATTTAGGAATTGTCGCCCCTTTGTAGTTTTAGCCAACCCCGGACCCCAATCTATATGTGGATAGTTAAAATCTCCCATTATTACCACTGTACCTGCCCGGGCGGCCCTCTCTATTTGTTTATGATGCCGAACTTCTATCTCTTCAGTGATATTAGGGGGTCTGTAGATTACACCAAATACTATTTTTTCAGTATTTCCCTCCTTTTGTAATTCTACCCACAATGATTCCACCTCCTCAGAATCATGACACACTATGGCATCGTTCACACTGACTTTCATACCACTTCTTACATACAGACAGACTCCACCACCTTTTCTGTTCATTCTATCCTTGCGAAACAATGTAAACCCCTGCAGATTGACAGCCCAGTCATGCGAGGAGTCCAGCCATGTCTCAGTGACCCCAACTATATCAATATGTTCCTCCAGTATCAAGGCCTCAAGCTCCCCCATTTTATTTGCTAGGCTTCTGGCATTTGTGAACATACACTTTACATTTCCATCCTTTATGTTATTGGGGTTAACGGGATTCAAGGGTGTAAGTTTTATTTTCCTATGAAGCTTATTCCTATTAACTATTCTAACCCCTCCCTCCGCTCCACCCCCAGGTACATTTATAATTCCCACCTCTCTATCTACACTATCTTCCCCCTCTTTGCTGTAGGTTCCCTCCCCCCAAGTCCCTAGTTTAAACACTCCTCCACCCTTCTAGCCATCTTCTCCCCAAGCAAAGCTGCACCCTCCCCATTGAGGTGCAGCCCGTCCCTACGGTAAAGCCGGTAACCGACAGCGAAGTCAGCCCAGTTCTCCATGAACCCAAACCCTTCCTTCCTACACCAGCTTCTGAGCCACTTGTTTGTTTGGGTTAATGGCGGACACCCGCGAGATCACGGGCGTCGGCCATTGCCGGCGGGTCCCTGGCTGCGATCAGCAGCCGGGATCAGCCGCGCATGACACGGGCATCGCTTCGATGCCCGCGGTTATGCACAGGACGTAAATGTACGTCCTGGTGCGTTAAGTTCCACCGCACCAGGACGTACATTTACGTCCTGCGTCCTTAAGGGGTTAAAGGGGTACTCGGTGGAGAACTTTTTTTTTTTTTTTTAATGAACTGGTGCCAGAAAGTTAAACAGATTTACAAATTACTTCTATTAAAACATCTTAATCCCTTTCGTTATTTTTAGCAGCTGTTTGCTACAGAAAAAATTCTTTACTTTTTGAATTTCTTTTTTGTGTTGTCCACAGTGCTCTCTGCTGACACCTCTGTCGATGTCAGGAACTGTCCAGAGTAGCATAGGCTTGCTATGAGGATTTTCTCCTACTCTGGACAGTTCCTGATACGGGCATCAGGTGTCAGCAGAGAGCACTGTGGACAATGCAAAAAAAGAAATTAAAAAAATAAAGATTTTCCTCTGTAGCAAACAGCTGCTAAAAAGTACTTAAAGGATTAAGATTTTTTAATAGAGGTAATCTACAAATCTGTTTAACTTTCTGGCACCAGTTCATAAAAAAAAAAAAAAAAAAAAAGTTTTCCACTGGAGTACCCCTTTAAGTCCTTTACAGTTTAATGATGTGAATTGCAGTGTCATTTTTTATTTGTATTTTTTACTTAAATTAGCCAGTAATATTTTTTGTGTAGCACTATGGGCTTTAATTACCTTTATTTTTAATGTATTTAAGATAAGACATTGTACTGTTTTTCTATGACTCCTGATAGGGTCTACAAGTAACACCTGTTTCATTCTTCCCAAAAATATGACACATCCAAACCAAAAGAAACAAAAGGAGAAATTTCACGCAAAAAAAAAAAAAAAAAATTTAAAAAAGAGAGAGAGAAAGAAAAAACAAAAGAAAAAAACCATCAATTTACTCTAGTTGGACTTTTCTTAACTTGGAGGCTATGAGATATCTTATCTCACTAGTTGCCTATGCTAAGGCGCAATACATACTAATGGTTGGTAGCTAGGGTATTAAAATATATTAAACCTATACAGTCATTAATTATTCCATTAATGTCTCTTATCCCCCTTTTTTATCCTTGCTTTTGACTTTTTTCCATTCTTCTTGTATTTTAGAGAGTGGTGAATCCTGACGTTCTTTTCTTATCTTTTCATTGAGCAGTAGTTTCCATTCTTCACAAAGATTGCTTCCTTTGGGGTGTTTGCCATTATTTTCTTCCCCTTATAACCAGTTATCAAGCAAACAGGGAACCCCCATTTATAGGAGATACTGTTTTCTCTCATAATTTTAATACTAGTTGCAAATTCTCTCCTTCTTGCTAAAGTTTGAGCAGATAAATCAGGAAATATCATAATGTGTTTATATTGTTCTGGCAAATTAATCCTGTCCCGGGAGATTTGGAGTAAGTGCTCTATAGTTTGAAAAAAATGTATTCGGACCAGAACGTCCCTTATTGTTTCAGATGGTAGTAATTTAGGCTTTGGTAATCTATGTGCTCTGCCAATAGTAAGGTCAATGTAAGAGGAGCCTGGGAGTGATAAAGATGACCATTATGATTTTGAATACTGATCAAAATATATATATATATATATATATATATATATATATATATATATATATATATATTGTGAGAGGGACAGCATCAAATGTCGCTTGGCAGCCTGGGCTTCACAAGTAGAGACAGGGACACTGTAGGTAAAGTCCAAGTCCAGGCTGTGCCTGGGTTTATTTTAAGTGTCAACACAATAATACGGCCTTAACATCAGGCCAAACATACAAAATAAATACCTGCTCGGCTGAGCTCTGACTAAACAAGGTACGACCCTAACTATACTAGAGACACACTAGGTGCCCCCGAACGTGAACCAAAACAGTAGAACACGGCCACTTACATCATGGTTCTTAGCATTCCAGCAGCCGCACACAGGCCTGCAGATCCCAGGTTTATGGAGCCTGCAATCAGCCTCACCTGGTATGTGGGAGTGACCTCCCACCCGGCACTTGGTCACTCCAGGAAAACCGACCCGGATTAAGCGGGTTGGATCCGCTATACTACAACTAGAATGTGCCAGTAACATAGTATCACTGACACACATAACTTCGGTTTTCCTTCACCGAAACCCAGGCATTTCGGTGACACGTATCTGTCCACAAGCTGCCTAAAGCAGCATAGGAGAGCATCCTAGGAGAAATATACATTCCCTCAATAACTCTGCCTGTCACTGTCTCACATACCCTCCCCCTCTGTTCGAGCCTGTGGGATCGGACATTTTTAGCCATCAAACAGTGAACTCTTGAAAGTGCGTCGACATTGCCCTGTAGTTTTCCTGCCCTGTGTTCCACTGAAAAGCTAAAATGTTGTAGTGTCAGGAACCACCTCGTGACCCTGGCATTTCTTTCTTTGGCTTGAGACATCCAAGTTAGCGGAGAGTGGTCTGTGATTAATCTAAAGTGACGACCCAGTAAATAGTACTTGAGGGACTCAAGGGCCCATTTGATGGCCAAACACTCCCGCTCAACAACACTATATTTCTTCTCTGCAGGTGTAAGCTTCCTACTTAAGTACGTGACTGGATGCTCTTCTCCACCTACCTCCTGGGTAAGTACTGCACCTAGTCCCACATCAGATGCATCTGTCTGTACAATAAACTCTTTTTTAAAGTTAGGGGTGATCAGGACTGGCTCTTTACAAAGGGTTAATTTTAACACCTGGAATGCTCTTTCTGCCTCTGGGTTCCAGGAGACCATGACAGACTTACTGTTCTTTGTCAAATCTGTAAGAGGTGCTGCTATACTTGCGAAGTTTGGGATGAAGCGACGATAATAACCCACAATACCTAGAAAGGCCCTCACCTGTCTTTTTGTTGTGGGTTGTGGCCAGCCCTGTATAGCCTAAACTTTATTGACCTGAGGCTTTATGATGCCCCTACCTATTATATACCCCAGGTACCAGGCTTCTTCCAGACCTAAAGCACATTTTCTAGGGTTGGCTGTCAGCCCTGCTTCTCTAAGAGAATTAAGTACAGCCTGTACCTTCGCTAGATGGCTATCCCAGTCCTCACTAAAGATAATGATGTCATCTAGGTATGCTGATGCATAGTGACGATGGGGCTTGAGGATAATATCCATAAACCTTTGAAAGGTGGCAGGAGCCCCATGCAAACCAAATGGTAGGCAGACATATTGGAACAGTCCATCTGGCGTAGCAAAAGCTGTCTTTTCTTTGGCCCTATCGGTTAGGGGAACCTGCCAGTAGCCTTTAGTCAGGTCGAGGGTAGAGAAATATCTGGCATGACCGAGTCTCTCAATTAGTTCATCTACCCTCAGCATTGGGTATGCGTCAAACTTTGATGCCTCATTCAGCTTCCGGAAATCATTACAGAAGCGTAATGAGCCATCCGGTTTTGGGATGAGCACAATAGGACTTGACCATTCACTCTTTGACTCTTCAATCACTCCGAGGTCCAACATTTTCTTAACTTCCTCTGATATAGCTAGTCTACAAGCTTCTGGGACTCGGTAAGGTTTCAAATTGACCTTTACCCCTGGCTCAGTCAAAATGTCATGCTTTATGACGTTGGTACGACCTGGCAATTCAGAGAACACATCATTATTTCTCTGTATGAACTCCAGGGTCTCCTGTCTCTGCGACTTTGACAGGGACTCAGACACATACACATCTGGGGCCTTACTATGGGGTATGCCCCCTGCAGTCAGGGTCTCCCTGTCCTTCCACGGCTTAATTAAGTTAACGTGGTACAACTGTTCCGGCTTACGTTTATCTGGTTGGTACACCTTGTAATTCACATTTCCCACCTTTTCAATGATTTCATAAGGCCCTTGCCACTTGGCCAGGAATTTACTTTCTACAGTAGGTACCAAAACTAATACCCGATCACCTGGGTTGAAGCTTCTTATTTTGGCTGACCTATTATACACTCTGCTTTGAGCTTCCTGGGCTTGCTGTAGGTGCTCCCTGACTATGGGCATAACTGCAGAAATCCTATCTTGCATCTGAGAAATGTGTTCGATCAAACTCCTATGGGGTGTGGACTCTTGCTCCCAGGTTTCTTTGGCAATGTCAAGGAGACCCCGTGGACGTCTACCATAAACTAGCTCAAAGGGAGAAAAACCTGTGGATGCCTGGGGAACTTCGCGGACTGAAAACATTAAATAAGGTAAAAGACAGTCCCAGTCCATCCCATCCTTCCCAACCACCTTTTTTAACATACTCTTTAGTGTCTTATTAAATCTCTCCACAAGACCGTCAGTTTGGGGGTGATGTACTGATGTACGCAAATGTTTGATGTTAAGCAACTTACAGAACTCCCTTGTGACCTTGGACATAAAGGGGGTCCCTTGATCAGTAAGGATCTCTTTTGGTATGCCAGTACGGGAAAACATATGGAACAGCTCTTTGGCAATAAGCTTGGAGGAGGTATTTCGTAAAGGTATGGCCTCAGGGTAACGCGTGGCATAGTCTACCACCACCAATATATACTGATGGCCCCTGGCAGACTTCACTATTGGGCCAACGAGGTCCATTGCGATCCTCTCAAACGGTACCTCTATGATGGGCAATGGTATCAGGGGACTTCTGTAATGGGGCATAGGAGCTGTTAGCTGACACTTGGGGCAGGACTCACAATACCGCTTTACATCAACATGTACACCTGGCCAGAAAAACCTTTGAAGGATGCGCTCCTTTGTCTTTTCGGTCCCTAAGCGACCTCCTAACACATGGTTGTGGGCAAGGTCTAAGACCATTCTACGAAAAGGCTGTGGCACTACTAGCTGTTCCACTATCTCCCCACGGACCTTGTCAACCTGATACAATAACTCCTGGTTTACCGCCATGTGAGGAAACACTGTATCAGCCCCGGGATATTGAGGTTCTCCATTCACAACCTTAACATTTTCCCTAGCTTTCACTAAGGTGGGATCTCTGAGCTGGGCAGTCCCAAAATTATCCCGTGAGACCCCCAGTTCAGGCATTGCAGCCACCTCTTCCTGTTCCTCAGTTTCACCTGCAAGAACTGCTAGGGGAAAATTATCACCATTTTCCTGAGTCACCCCTACAGTCTGAACCATAGCATCGGGGTCAAACGGTTCTGGATCAACAACAGGGCGTGCATTACCTACATTATTATTTTTCATAGTACATGAAGCCTTGGTTTGCCACAAGTCCCAAAACAGGGGAAAGTCTCTTCCCAGGATTACTGTGTGCATTAGGGACCTCACAACACACACCTCATGAGAGGCGAGTCCACATGGAGTCTCTAGCTTTACTAGGGCAGTGGGGTACGCCTTGGTGTCCCCATGGATGCACAGAACCCCTATAACATGTCCGGTGAATGATGTAGGGTCCACCAGGCTGGCATGCACCAGTGTGACCAAGCTCCCAGAGTCCAGTAGAGCCTCTACAGGATGGTCATTCACTTTGATATGACACATTTCTTGTTCAGTTTCTAATACAGTCCCTGCCGAGCAAACCGGCCTTGCGAACAAAGACCTCCGCCTTGCTGAGTCACACTCCATTGGCTCGACGGTAAGGGGACAGTTTGCTGCAATATGCCCAGGTCCACGACACCTCCAACATATTATGTGGCCCCGATCCCCTTGTGACTCTGGCCTGGTCCGTACTGTCCACTTAGTTCCCATTTTCTCCTCTGTGCCCTCCCCTCGTGAACCACCTCCCTTTGGGAAATGTTTCACCCCCCTTATGCATGGAACAGTCTTACCGGAGGTTCCGGACGATTTGCTGTTCCCGGAGTTGGACCGTGCAGGAGGTGTGGTCTGCAGTAAATCCTCGGTTGCTTTATATCTCTCAACGAGGTTTACAAGGTGCTCCGCATCTTTGGGGTCGCCTTGTCCAACCCAGCGCTGGATCTCCGGGGGCAAAGAGCGGACAAACTTGTCCAAAACCACATTTTCCACTATCTGTTCTGGCGTAGACTCCTCTGGCTGTAGCC